>NC_041058.1:28775550-29018050 GCF_900634775.1 Gouania willdenowi
GTGATGCAAAGGTTGTGGTAAAAGGGTTACTGGCAGAGACACAGGTCGAGGCAGCTTATGAACCGGTCCATCCAACACAAGCGCAGATAACCGAGTCTCTCTTTGACTGATCCATGACTGTGTGAAGACACCCACAGTGTACGTCACACATCCGAGCACTTTCAAAATAAAACGTGATTTACTGCTTTAATCCAGACGAAACATACTCAGTATCTGTCCATCCATTTTATGACCCACTAACATACTCAATGTGAATACTATAATTCCAATCACGACTTTTCCTCACTAAAAACAATTGCAAATAGCAGCTCTTCCTGAAATTTGAGTTGGCACAGGTTGCTTCTCCAGGGCAGTGGAGGTGATCCCCCAAAATTAGTGATAAATAGTGAGGTATATAGCCGCCCTCGCCCAACCCCCACTCCTAGTTTTACCCCTACAATTAATTAAATACTGGCCCAAGTATTAATTTATTATAATGTATTATTATTTTTATTACTATTATCATTATTATTACTATTATTGAAGCAGTCTGTTTAATAATCAAACTATTGGAATACCAAGTCCAATAAGGCACACAGAAGCACGAAGAAAACAGAGAGCAGGGGACAAAACGCAGCAGCCTATGAAGAAGGTAACGTTCACAATGAACCAGGTAATATTCTGGGCATTTACTACGAAGATGGATTTCCTCTTATCGCACTATCCAGGATTTAATCGGTGTGTGCTGCTGTCCTAAGAAGCTGGACAACATCTTACAGAGCTAAATCACCATGGTAACACTATGGCTGAACACCTAACCTGATCAAGACCAGGTTTTATTCTGGATAAGATCTGAGTGAGCACTAAAGCCCCGCCTGACCAATAAAATCTAGAAAACGACCTGTCCAATAAAAGGTGAATCATTCAGTGAACACATCTCTGTGTAGATCTGATGTGACGCTAAAAGGAGAGAGATAATATTTAGACATTGATTGTGAGCCAGATAGCAAAATAATAGGTGACATGTAGGAAGTAGCAGCGCACCTTTGGATGAGAGATCATCCATGCTCAGCAGAGCTCAGAGGAAGAGAGGAAAGGAGTTTATGAGACAGAAAATGCCGCTACGTACGAGAGTTGACATTGTTGGAGGAACGCCAAAATGAAAAAACGAAAATGGCTGGCACTGAATGAGTTAATAACAGAGTTCTGACATACAGCTCCTGCGAGAGGTTCAACGAATATTGCAAAAAGCAAAAGTGAGAGTGGGCAGCCTTGTCTGGTTCCCCTCTGCAGTGTGAAGCTTTGGGATATTTTATTTGTGGTTTCTGAGGACCTAGGTTTAGAGTATAGGGTGGAGATCCATTGTATGAATGATTCTCCAAAGCCAAATTTGCCAAGGACAGCAAGGAGGGACGACCAGTTGACTTTATCAAATGCTTTTTCTGTGTCGAGTGACAAGATTATTGTTTTCTTTTTAGAGTTCTGTGCAATGTTGATCAAATTAAACATTCATCTCACGTTGTCTGTGGAGTGTCTATTTTTAATGAATCCTGTCTGGTCTTGGTATATAATTGATGTACTACTTTCTCTAACCTGGAAGTGAGTCCTTTGGAAATTATCTTTATGTCTGTGTTAATAAGTGAGATGGGACGGTAACTTGAGGGTAACATGGGGTTTTTGTCTGGTTTAAGTAATAATTAATGTTCGCTGTATTCATGTGACCTCCTACATAACCTTTATTTTTAATCTCTGTTACTACTTTGAAAAAAAGCTGAGCCAGCATTGACCAGAAGTGTTTTAGGAATTCAGCAGGGAACCCATCTGGACCTGGTGCTTTGCCTGTTGACATGCTATCTAAAGCAATTTGTAATTCTTGTAAGGTTAATGGTGAGTCTAAGGTGGTTTTCTGCTCTATGGTGAGCTGTGGTAGGTTTAAGTTGTTGAAGAAGGTTTTAATATCTTCAGGGTCAGGGTTTAAGTTTGATGAGTATAGGTTTTTATAATAATCATGAAAAACCTTATTAATGTCCTGAGGCAAGTTTAAAGTTTGACCTGAATTGTCAGAAATGTCCAAATTAACTTTTGTATTTTGGAGTTTTTTGAATAAAAGTTCAGACGGGTTAGCTGCTTATTCTTCCGTAAGTTTCTTAATTTTTCCTTCAATCATTTTTTCTGCTATGTGTTCCTGTTTTTTCTTATAAGAAGAGTATGATATAATCTTCCCTCTGATGACAGCCTTGCCAGTTTCCCAGAGTAAGGACGGTGACACTTCCAGGGAGTCGTTTGTTAATAGAAAATTCTATTGTTCTTTTTTTTAATAATTTTTCCAAATTCACTGTCATAAAGTAATGAAGTGTGTAACGGCAAATTTGCGTTGACCTCATTTGGTGACATGAATTATGCTCTGTGTTGAATGATGGAGTCCAGTCAGAGCATGATGATTTTATAAAAAAAAGATTTATTATAAACTAAATGAAAAAGAGTACAAAAAAGGAGAGTGTCCCATCCTTTATATTGGAAAGGCTTAATGAAAAAGAGTATAGGATGGTCCAGAAAGGTTCTTCCCTGGCTCCGGATATGCAAGACTGCCCCGGAAAGTTTCACAGCTTAAGCTTTATACAGATAGGGAAAAAAGTTGCACCCTGAGAGAAAGAAAAGGAGGGAGTCAGATGCTCCCAACAGTGGAGACATTGGAGCAATGATATCTGTCTTGATAATATGCGTGTGTCAGTTAATGTGTGTGTGTGTGTGTGTGTCTGTAATAAATAATAAATTCAAATATTATTTTTAATGCTTCTATGCAGGAAAAAAAGGAGGAAGATGTTAATGCAGATTTTCTTCCATGGATCAGTCAGGGACACGGTTCATGGACCAGAACCTGCAGGACCAGGACTTCGTCCATGGTCCATAACCTCCAGCTCATGATGAACTCCTCAGCACTGGTTGGACTGGTGTTGATTCTGGAGCCGATAGAGGCAGACTTTGGCCTTTTCTAATAGAAAACCCACAATAATGTTTTAAGTCAATATTAATATATATTGAGTTGGTTTATATATCCATTTTTACTTTGTGTAAATAAAGTTACTTATTTTGTATTCTTTCTTCATTGTTGCCTACTTGTAAGCACACACATTTATTTTATTCAGATAATTTAATTGCGCTTTACATCCACTTTTTGTAAGATAGAAACATAACCTACCCTGCTGTAGCACACACTATTAGGTTTGTATTTTTTCTATTTTGATACATTTATAGAATTGAAAAGTTCATACAACACTCACCTAATGAGTAGGACGCTTAAATAAAATCCAATAGAAATTTTCTCAAATCAAAATTTATTGAAACAAATCAAACAGCAGCAATAGATATAAAACAAATGTGGATCAATAAGGTGACGTTGATCATTAATAACACAAGTTGAACAACATGATGAGGACACACACAAACACAGCATCCCTTCAGTCTCACACAGTAGGTACTCGGTCCAAATATATATGGATGGAATGACATCAGGACACGTTAGTTTGACACAAACTTGTGCTAATTCTGGTCGTATTGAGTCACAGCAGCAGTGCAATCACTGACATGCACAGTCAGCATTAAGAGCATCTATAATGATAAACAAACATATCAAAATCAGCTTATTGCCTTTATCTGCTGTACGTATGCAGGTGTAGATGAAGCTAAGTAGCTTCGCAAAGGCTAACACTAACAGCAATAAAACGTCTTTGATAAATACCTGCGTTCACAAATGTTGTCGCAGATTCCCGTGACTCCGATGAAGACGGTAGAGTTGTTCAGCTGAATATTTACATAGGATCGGACAGTTCTCATACGATGTAAACAGTCAAAACATGAGCTTCATTATGGGGCAAACGCTCATGGGTAAACTGCTACGTAATCTGACGTATTGAGGTGACGCACGGACGTGGCTCCAACTTGCTGCTGCTGCGTTGGAAAACCAAACCGGTTTGTCAGCTAAACAGGACGAGCTCTGAAGTAGCTCGAGCTCAAACTATAGCTCCGGACGAAAAGCCCGTGCTCTTGGTGGAAAACCCCTATAAGAGTCATGTTCTTTGACTTTTCCAGTGCTTTTAACACCATCCGTCCGGCTCTACTGGGTGAGAAGCTTACAGAGATGCAGGTTGACTCCTCCATTGTGTCCTTGTGGACTACTTAACTGGCAGACCACAGTATGTAGACATGCGACACTGTGTGTCTGACAAAGTGGTCAGCAACACCGGGCACCTCAAGGGACTGTACTCTCTCCCTTCCTCTTCACCACCTATACCACAGATTTCAACTACTTCACTGAGACCTGTAATCTCCAGGGCCCAGTTCGGATTAGATCACGTAATCCAATCTTGGTTTTGATCTGGATAAAACCCTCAGTTTGGGTTGTTCAAAACTTTTTAGTAGGATTGGGATAACTTTGATCCACAAAAACAGGATTATTCTGATCCCAGCAGTTGGGAGGATTCAGGGGGGATTTCAGGAACAAAATGCAATTTTAATTTAATTCAAACTGGTCAAATAATTAACATTCATCATGTAGTAAATATACATTTATGTATTGATATTTTTTAACCTAGTTTTCAAACCATACAGTTGACATTTTATACTACTTTGCATCACAGACCAGCAATGGAGAAATAAAATAATCTGCTCAATAGCTGTCAAAATCAAACAAAAGAGTATTCAATTCTAAATCTAATTGGAAACTTAATATTTACAGACACATCCAAAAATCATTGTTCAAAAATAGTTTCTGACAATGGCATCCCTTACTGCATGACCAGTCACTCTCTCATTCTGAGAAAAAGTCGGAGGTATGTCTTCGTTTTCAGCTGGCTCAGCAGGTGCATCATTAACCTCATCACAGAGAGGGACATTCCGCTTTGTAGCAATATTGTGCAGGACAATACAAGCAAGTATTATGTTGCACACTCCTTGGGGTTCCACTCGCAAGTAGTTGAGGCACGCAAAGTGCCTCTTCAGAACTCCATTTAGACGCTCAATGGCACACCTTGTTTTGGAATGAGCAGTGTTGAAGCGTGCCTGCTCAGGTGTGTTCGGTGCAAGAAAAGGGGTCATCAGCCATGTTAGGAGCGAATAGGCACTGTCCCCTAATATTATGCCATCTGGTTGGTTGGTCTGGAGCTTTCTGTATAGAGCGCTTTCCCTCAGGATACGTGCGTCGTGGATAGACCCAGGCCACTTCACAACACAGTTTGTGATGAGGAGGTCAGCATCACCCACAAGTTGTATGTTTATGCTGTGCCTTCCCTTCCTGTTTATGTACTCCCACTCTCTCTCATGGGGGGCTTGTATACACACGAGTGCAATCAATAACCCCAATAGTATTGGGCATGTTCCCCAAGAGTAAGAACTTGCGCTTGGTCTGGGAAATCTGGTCATCCCTTGGAAAACAAACAAACTGATTGACCAGGCTAGCCAAAGTTACTGAAACAGCTTTCACCACCTTACTCACAGTTGATTTGTCCACTCCTATACTGTCACCAACAACTTGGTAAAAAGACCCAGATGCATAGAAACGCAGAGCAATGAGGACCTGCTCTTCCACTGACATACTGTGACTCCTCCTGGTTCTGCGTTGAAGCTCTGGCCTGACAAGGTCTGCAATGTATTTAATATCAGCATTCCCAAACCGAGACCGAGCATAAAGCTCCTCATTAGTGTATTGCTCTAGTGGTTTTGAACGCTCAACATACACCCTTCTACTGTATTCTCTCCTTCTAAAATGATAATGGCAATGGACTATACCTGCCATGTCAGTGGCCCTGTGTAAGTCCTCTGAGAAAGACTAAATGAGATGGCACCTTGTTCTCAATCAATCGATCCTGCCCAGGGCCTATAAAACCTCTGTGCTCCACCAAACAGGTGGAACCATGGACTCAAAAGGATCTAATTTCACAGTGGCAGAAACCCATGCACTGCTGGAAGGTGTAAGGCATCATTATGCTTTAATAGTAGGACGTTTTAGTTCTACAAAGGGAGAAGAACTGACCAACAAGAAGAAAAACGATGTTTGGGCAGAAATCACAAAGAATGTAAATGCCACAGGATCTGGCCAGAAGAGGACGACTGATCAGATCAAATTTAGATGGAAGAATCTAAAGGCCAAAGCAACAAAGGACCACTCAGAGGCAAAAAACACTCAAACAGGCAACAAGCCCTTCAAGAGAGGTCAATACACTGACTATGTTCTTGACATTATTGGAGGGGAGCATTCACAAGCTCTACATGGGATTCAAGGTGTTGCAGGCGATGGTGAGCCCACAGCTGAAGGGAAAGGTGAATCAGATCCTACTGATGCAGAGGTAATGGTGATCCTTGATCTCAGTACAGTTACTGTGGAAGAAGTTGGAAAAGGTGGATCTGCACAAGTAGAGACACTTACCACTGCAACAGGAAATCAAAGAGGCTTAAAACATCCTTTGCCAAACAAAGATGATGATGCCTACAGGGCACTTCTTAAAAGAGAAACTGAACGAGCAGAGGTACAGATTTGCCTGCAGAGGAACAAATTACTTTAACCAGACTGCAGCAAACCAAAGCCAAACTTGAGATTCATCTTCTGAAAGCTCATCTTCAAATGTCTGATCATTCCACAGAAGAAGAGGGCTGAATGTGTGTGCTTTCCTCATGTTTCAAGGTTGAATTTGAAATATGGAATGGCTGGTCAAAAGATATTGAAAATGGGATGTTTGTATTTTCTGTGCTTTCTTTTTGTTTTCTTCAAATGAATACACTTTGAGTTACTCCATGCTGGCTATTCTACTTGTTTGTTTTTACGCACCTAGTGGCCTTCAATGTGATATGCAGTCTAATATAGAGCACACATTATCTGGATTTGGTAATCTTGAAAATTTGGATTTGGATAAGACTGATCCAATCCTACTTTGCTTTGTACAACTGGGCCCAAAGTTCTCGGACGACTCTGCAGTGGTTAGATGTATCAGGGAGGGGGACGAGGTGGAGTATAGTGCTGCTGTGGACAGCTTTGTCACATGAAGTGAGCAGAACCATCTACAGCTCAATGTGACAAAGACCAAGGAGCTGATTGTAGGCCTGAGGAGAACCAAGAGGCCGTCAGCCCTGTCTCCATCCAGGGGATCAGTGTGGACATTGTGGAGGAGTATTATTATCATTATTAGTATTATCTATCCTACTTTATTTTTTGCTACTGTAATGTGTGTGTATCCGATCCCTATTTTAAACAATCTTTTACTTATTTATACACTTATTTATTGTTTCTTTCGTCTTTGTTAACGTTTTTATTCTTTCATTTGCGTTTTTTTTCTGTGGCTGCAACAAAAGCAATTTCCCCCTGGGATTAATAAAGGAATTCTGATTCTGAACACATACTAATTGCTAATTTCTTGCAACATATCAAGCATGCATATTAATCTGGCACGTTGGCAGTTATTTAAATATTTCCCCACACAAATAAAATTTCTATTTCCTTCCAAAATAGTCTTTTTGTTGGTTTAGTTATCTTAACAGAGATTTAAATAATAACCACAGGTGCAAGGAAAGTTTATAGTTGATGACAGTTATTGCACAATGCAATTTATTTTTAGGTTGACAAATTGTTATAACATAATTTTGTTTGGTGTCAATGTCATTTATCATTGATACCCTTTGTAAGAAATAATAATTCATTATTTTAACATTTTCTTATACTGAAGCTATAGGGAGCCATTGCAAAAGAGTCAAAGAGCCACAGGTCGCAGACCCCTGTCCTAGGGGTACACGTACCCCAGTTTGGGAATCACTAGAATATACAAAAATCTCTACAAACATTTTCAACCCAGGGGATATACAGCTATATATGATATAAAATAAAATATTCATGTAATTATTTCATGTTAACCTATCAGTATGATTTTTGTTCAAAGGCCATACATATTATTTATATTGCCTAATACAACTGTAATAATAAACAAATAATATTTCCTTCGACTTGAAAACCTCCACATCCTAAACATTAAAGGGGACATATCATGGTTTTAAATCCTTTCTTTTCAGATATAAATCATACAGTAGTGGTCTATATAAAGCGGAACTGCAATGCTTGGGTCTGAATTCCTCATTATTATAGCTCCACCCCTTTTCTACCCCTTTTCTGATGTGCTTCTGAGAGCAACTCGTTTTGGTGCGGTCTCTTTAAATGCAAATGAGACACTTCATACCCCGCCCCCTCTTCAGGTGACACTCGGTTCAACTGCACCGTGCTCGGCCATTTTTGTAGTTTGATAGAAGAGATACGGCTATGTAGCGGCACATAAACTTTTTATTCAGAGGTTATTTACAAAATGTCAACAACGGAAGACTTGTCCATCCAGCCTTACATGTTCGAGCCAGAGTCGGACCCGGCGGAGCGAGATGAAAATGAAGACGATGAACCTGCAGAACCCTAACAAGCACCGAGCTAATGCTAGCGCCAAGCTAACGTCACGAAATGCATTTTAATACGGTCTTTTCAAAGACAAAAACGGCAAAATGAAATGACTAATGAAAACTTTAGACTTAAATTAAATCACGTAGGCCATATCATCAAGGATCTAAAACGAGCACACAGCGCTAACATATGAAGACGGTGCAACTGCTAATGCTAACAAAACACTGACAGGGACGTCTTATCATAACACTTTATTATCATAACGCGTTATTTACAGCTTACCGAAGTGCTCTGTTCGTCATCTCCAAAGATAGAAGGAATTGAACCCTCAATCAGACAAAGTCTTTGGGCAAATCCTTCTTTATACTGGCGGAGGTTGCTGAAGCAGTCATCCTTGAAGTGCTTTGCGCTCACAAAAACGACCTTACCCACAGATGTGGGTACATTTCCGTGAAAAATAAAACTCAACCAGGACCTTCGAAAAGGTTCTGATGCTGGAAGACGTTGTAATGAAGCGTGTGGGTTACTACATCCAACAACCGAACATTTTGACTTATCCTCTCGTAACTTCGGCATCCTTGAGCTTGGACTACAAAATAAAAGCGAGAAATAAAAATGGCGGATTGCTCGAAGTGTTGGACCTGGAGTTGATGTCCTAATTTGGCAGTTCCGCTGCAAATACTGTGATGTAATGGTTCAAAAAACGTAATAGAGAATAGAAAAATCGAAACAGATTGAAAAATATGAGCAAAACAGAATATAAAGATATCTACGGAGCACCTGAAGAGACTAATTTGATTTTTTCTGTACTTTCAAATGAATCCGAATTTACAAGCTTACAATCCAATCCTGATGTGCCTACTGTATTGCCTCAGGAGATGATGGATGTATGAAGAACTTCTCAGATTGTTCATATCTACAGTGTTGTTCTCTGAGGCTGTTTGATGTCAGACAGTCCACCGTGTGACACTGAAAGCTCTCTAAAAATTGACGTGTGTTGTCTCTCTCTGTCCAACAGTTCGTGAAAGCACCACATACAGCCAGGTACACAGGACCCACCACAGACAGCGAGGTTTCTACGTAGATCCCACAACCACTATGTTGCTGTTCTTGGCATTTCCTGCGTTTAATTGTGTAACGATCTGACGAACATGTCTAGTGTTCTGGTCATTTATGCAAATATGGAACAAACGGAGTTCCGTTTTGGCTCAGTACGGGACGCACCATTTAAGGACCAAATAAGGAACAATTTCATATTTTAAGGGATGGGTAGCAACCCTAGTGTGTGCACCAGTAGCAGAACAGATTAGAGCCAGGCCGGGGGCGGGGCAAATGACCAAGCCCTTTAAACTTAAATAATAAAGCTCATAATAACATAATATTACAACATACACATGCCCGCAACAGCAGGGCTTACAAGCTTTGACACCACGGAGAGGCACTATGTCATTCTGAAGTCCATCAAACGGACATGAAGTATAACAAAACAAGAGAGCAACAAAAACATTAGGATGGTCACTAACACAAATTCAAAGTATCTCAGCACCACGGATAGCGGCCGCTTTATTTTGACACCTACTTTAACCATTTTAACTCAGAGCCTGTATCAGTAGCTATGAAGTTTAGTAAAACTGGCCTAGTGGCCCACATGTTCACTAAATACTATAGGCCTACTCACCACTGTTTGAAGGGCATACGACGAGCTTTCTGCTCCGTTAACTCGTCCATGATGCTCTGTATGTCCATTTTCTTTGCTCTCTCATTCTCTATGGACAACATGGCAAGTTTACTCAGTCTCTCCTGTAGTGTGCACGCATACTCTGTGCAGAAACCATGTTGTTTACATATGTGACGCTTGAAAAATTGAAAAATGGCAATGAATGAACCGCTGTTAAGTC
Source organism: Gouania willdenowi (assembly GCF_900634775.1). NCBI lineage: Eukaryota > Metazoa > Chordata > Actinopteri > Blenniiformes > Gobiesocidae > Gouania > Gouania willdenowi. The sequence continues at coordinate 28,785,853 of NC_041058.1, forward strand.
TTGAAAATAGTTTGTAGTATGTAGAAAGCTTGTCTTCTTTAAGGAAACTCACTTTAAGTAGAGGTGAATGATTGCAGGACCCATGCAGCATTCCTGAAAACGAGTGGTCATCCGATGTGCGCTCCTGACCAGACATTTATACATATGTGATGGAGAACCCAGTGTATAAACGAAAGAAAACCTAAAAGCATTAGGTCTCTAGATGCTTATAACTACTTGTTATGAACGGGCATAATAATATAGGCGGGCTGCTGTACTACTGTTACTGTTACTGTCATTCTGATCAGTTTCAACGGATGAGTTCCCATCTCTACATTAATTCTCCTCCTCATTGTCCCACGTCTGCATATCAGCTTTTTATGGTCACTTTTTACTGGATCCAGACTGAGATAGCTCTCCGTCCACTCCCGTGCACCATTGCCTCAGCAGTTTTGCACCAAGCCTGCGTGCGCATGCACCTAATTTAGTATACATACATCACACAAAGTGGGTCTATATAACCCCTGTATAAATCTGCATAATGGGTGACACAAGTCATGGGAGGGTCCGCCTTCTCCACCTCCCCTGCTCCCTCCTATCCGGGCCCCGGAGGGCCGCCCTGCCAGGCCCCCCTATAGCCCCTGGTGTGAAATGTTTGAGAGGCTGATGACTAAACTCCATAGCCATTGTAGTGCTAATCTGAAAAACAACTAAATTGCGCAAAACAAAATGTAATGCTCCAAACTACATGAGTGAGTAAATAAATTAAATCTACAATTCGGCTGTCTTTTTTTTTTTTTTAAACCAAAATCATCGTTTATCTTTGAACCGAGTGATCAGAGCTTAGCTTTCATGCACGCCAACACAGGCAATCTGCAGTTTTCAAGATGGAGTATTGAACAGGTTGAGTTCAATAATAACCAAACTCCATAGCCATTGTAGCGCCAATCAGAAAAGTAACAAAACTGTGCAAAACAAAATGCAAAGCTCCAAACTACATGAGTGAGTAAGTAAATTAAAGTATTATCTACAATTCGGCTGTCTTTTAAAAAAAAAAAAAAAAAATCATTGTTTACCTTCAAACCGAGTGGTCAGAGCTTAACTTCCATGCGCGGCACCAGAGAGAATCTGCAGTTTTCCAGAAGGAGTATTGAACAAGATTGAGTTCAATACCGGCTTTAGTGAAAGAGTGCGTTAGTGAGCAATTACACGGACAGTTTAAACAATGGGAAACTTGTCGGCAAAAGACTCACCAGTGGCTGACGGTTTCAAATGACCTATTCAGAGAGCTCCTGTTTTTGAGACGCAATGATAGCATGGCACAGCGATGGAGACGGAGGAGGAAGTGGACTCCTTGTCTCGCGAGTTTGGGATCACGGGGATAATTTTAGATAACCATAAAATGTAAACTTAAATAACTTTTAGCAGTACAAAAACATGTTTAATGTTGATCTTCTTTTTTAAACCCTGTAGGAGGAGATGAGTTATTACTAATGAGTTATATAACTAAGGATATTAATTATGATTATTAATATTGCTTCAAATTTGCGGGGTGCCACTCCTTTTAACAGGAGAAATATGTCTCAGTTTTTAGACTAAACTCATCAATGTGAAACCAGGGAAAAGTGAATTCTACCAGCAATATCTACACCATGACCACAGCTTTAATGAATCAGAGGAATCAAAAATTATGTTTAACCTTTTATTCAAAAGTCAACAATTAACACAGTCAAAATATCAATTGAAATGGGATAATGAAATCATGATAGAATGCATTTCTAGGCTAATAAAAGTGAGGATTATATGTAATAAAGTGAAATCACTAATCTAGGAAGATGCTAGTCTACTAAATATTGAATAAAAATGCAGGACACATATTCGAATAATAAGATCATAACATCAAAGAATAAAATAAAAACAAAGAGGGAGGACAGACGGGGGAAGACGGACAAACATATGTGGTGTATTGTGAGGGAAGTGTAAGTATGAGGACGTATTGAATGAGGTTGTCTTGTAGTTTAAGTTAGTCAGTTCTGCTGGTCCACTGTTCACTGGTCCATACCTTGAGATGCAGTCTGGTTGGACCTGGAGACGTTCTGGGTTTGCAGGAACAACGTCTGTATAGCAGTATAGCTGCGCTAGCGTGCTGCCGTTGAGTGCTGTTTCGGTAAACAGCAGTGATTCCATTGGCCGATCCACATCCCCTCTGGGATGATCGCAGCCGGTTTCAGACTAAGGGGGACCACGGTTTGGTCCACGAGTCAGATGTTGGAAGGTCGGCTTTCAGGCACGGTCCTTTGCGTCTTAGGCTTTCACTGCGAGCAAGGTTCTTAAAAAGTCTAACTGAGGCAACTACAAATAAACGAAAAATGAAATGAAAGGCTGGAAACAGGAGGGAACACGTGTGAGCATGAACGCCCGCGTCCAAAACTGACGTTTCTGTTCGCGCGTCCTTTTTTTAAAGGGAGTTTGTGGACGCCTTTTGGAGGAGGCGTCTTGGTGGATCATTCTGTGATCATGTCGGTGATTGGTCAGTGTCTCTGCTTTCAGCTTGTGGGTGTGTCTCAAGTGTATATGTGAATGAATGGAGTGACAAACAACAAGGGATGATTCTAAACATAAAAGAATGCCTAATAATTAATTCCACATATTTTAAAACATCTTTTCAACATCATATCTTGAAATATCATCTATAATGAAAGAGTTTGATACCAAACATGACTGGAAAATATCCTGGAATCACTTTAGGAACTAATTAATGCATTTTACCTGTAATTACTCATAAACATAAATGTCAAAAATCATGTTATGCCTCCTCTTAACTATATGGTCGCAGTAAATACCTCAAACTAACTTTTGTGATGTTTTCTGGTAATTTTAAGCACTTTTAAATGATAAACACTTTAAAATAGCATTCTGTTGGTTATTGTCTTACATGAAACGAGTGTGATTGAACAGGCAATATTTGCAATTTCAATTTCTGTAGAAATCATTCCAAAACAATGTTTTCATTTGTAATTTTTCAGTCAAACACATGTTCGTTGTTCTCATTTCTAACTTTTCAAACATAATACAATTTCTTTGTTCTCCCTTCTTCACTAGGACACCTCTCAGATAAGGGCCTGGTATGCGTCCTTCTGTGACATCTCACCACAGGGGGTCAGAGGGCATTGGGACCGTTCTTTGAACTTACAGCATCCCACAGTATCTGTTTAAAAAGGGGGAGAAGAGGGATGTTCTTCTTTTGATCGTAAATGTCGCAGGGAGGTGATATAGGGGGAAACTGTCCTTGGATTCTCCGGTCCTTTTGTTTGGCCGGAAGGGGAGTCGTAAAAAGAAGGGTTCGTACTGAGTACTTCAAATAGTTGGTTCAATCTCTGGGGCTCCGGTATTGAGTTCAAAGACCACATAGTGGGGTTAGTTCTGCATCTCAGAGTTACGGGGGCAGTTGTGTTTAAACAGTTCGTGATAACACAAAAACAGGCTCCTTGGTTAATTCCTGCTAGCAAAGGGGGAAGCTTTACGCTTGATGTGCTTTTTGTTTCCTACAACCCAAACAAACTGCGACACAGTGACGTCATGAACCCAGAACCGTAAGTAGCGCGCTCAATATTTATTACCGAGAGGGCCGTAATCTTAAAATGAAGGTTTTGAACATTTTGCAACACCAAATTACTCCAAAATAACAGATGCACAGGTATTTGGAAGTCGTTGACAAAGTTTCAGGTCGAACAGGCACAGCGTCTGTGAGGTATTTGCTCCACACACACACACACACACACACACACACACACACACACACACACACACACACACACACACACACACACACACACACACACACACACACACACACACACACACACACACACACACACACACAGATAGATAGATTAGCAGATGGCAAACATCATTTTGCAAAATCTTTTACAGGAGGACTTAATAAATACTGAAAAAACAAGACTAAAATGAGACTAAAACTGATTTCCATTAACTTAAAGACTAAAATGTGACTTTATGAAAGCAGAACTAAGTAACTTTCGCTTAGCGCTCCCTCTAAAGGTCTTATTTGGTTATGTCACTGTCGTAAACACTCTGCACCCCCGAGGCAGCAGCTCCTCCCTCCCTCTTCAGTGAGACGGGGCAGCGGGAGGCATCTTAAACGTACTGGGGCAAAATTAAATTAATCTTGAATGAGCCTACATTCTGCTCCTTTTGCCTGAATTACTGCAGCAATGCGGCGTGGCATGGAGTCGATCAGTCTGTGGCACAACTCAGGTGTTATGAGAGCTCAGGTTGCTCTGATAGTGGCCTTCAGCTCTTCTGCATTGTTGGGTCTGGTGACTCGCATCTTCCTCTTCACAATACCCCATAGATGTTCTATGGGTTTGCTGGCCAATCAAGAGCAGGAAGATTGAAGTGCTCTAAAACTTCCTGGTATGGCTGCGTTGACCTTGGACATAAGGAAACACAGTGGACCAACACCAGCACATGACATGGCACCCCAAACCATCACTGACTGTGGAAACTTTACACTCCACCTCAAGCAACATGGGTTCTGTTCCTCTCCTCTCTTCCTCCAGACTATGGGACCTTGATTTCCAAAGGATGAGCAACATTTACTTTGATCAGAGAACATAATTTTGGACCACTCAGCAGCAGTCCAGTCCTTTTTGTCTTGAGCCCAGGTGAGACGCTTCTGATGCTGTCTCTTGTTTGAGAGTGGCTCGACACAAGGAATGCAACAGCTGAAACCCATGTCTTGCATACGTCTGTACGTGGTGGTTCTAGAAGCACTGACTCCAGCTGCAGTCCAGCTCTTTGTGAATCTCCTCCACATTTTTGAATGGGTTTTGTTTCACAATCCTCTCCAGGGCGTGGTTATGCCTATTGCTTGTACACTTTTTTTTACCACATCTTTTCCTTCCTTTTGCCTCTCTATTAATGTGCTTGGACACAGAGCTCTGTGAACAGCCAGTCTCTTTAGCTTTTGGACAACTGTCAGGTCAGCAGTCTTCCCCATGATTGTGTATCCTACAGAACTAGACTGAGAGACCATTTAAAGGCCTTTGCAGGAGTTTTGAGTTAATTAGCTGATTACAGTGGGGCACCAGAAATCTTCAATAATCTAATCTACATCATCTACAATAATCATCAACAATAAAATAAATAAACACTTGAAATATGTCAGTCTGTGTGAAATGAATGTATATATGATACAAGTTTCACTTTTTGAATGGAATTACGGAAATAAATCAACTTTTTCATGATATTCTAATTATATGACCAGCACCTGTAAATGTGCATGTGCATTCATTTCACAGCATGCCTGTCAAAAGAAAAGTTTCTTTCAAAATAAAAAACAACTCCATCATGAGAGACAATAAGTATTTATTTATTTTTGACCAGCTGCCTGCGACCCACTCAGTTCATGTCCGCGATCCACTTTAGAATTTATGACTACATTTTATGTGCGACTAAATTGTTTGCTAGAAAGAAGTCAATTCATGAAAAGGTGTACATTTTTTGTGGGGTTATCCAGTCTCCAAACAACACCTTTTCTGAAATTTTCCATATTATCCATTAACACACAGCTGATTGAGATGGTTTTGCATGAGAACTCATCCTGGATCTAACCACTGATAGATTTAGGGCCAGTTGGGCCAACATGTGTGCTGTTCTTATCTAAATATTTTAGGGCTGTGTTGTATAACTGTATCATCTGTAAACATGTTTGCTCTATGCAAACTGATGGTTTGCAGGGATAGGCAACATATTCTCACTCCCAACTCGTCACATATTGATGGTCGCATAGTGACCCTTGCCGAACGTCAGCCCATGACAAATTGCTTATTTCAAGATAGATTGTGGCTTTACAATTGTTTTTATTACATTTCTAGTGAGAAATTTACCCATAACTTATAGTGAGGGTTAGGGTTAGAAGTCTTATTTTGAAAAGTTGCGGTGAAAAGCAGCTTACGGTCCCTCAGCATCGAAAATGAACGCCTAGGGGGTACCCCGTGCATTTATATGTGACGAGCCATGAGTGAGACTGGGTTGGGGAAGCACTCTGGAAAATTTTGAGGTGAAGTTAACTGGACAGTTGTCATTAAGGCAGTTCACTGTTCTTCTTTGGCACTGGAATTATTGGGGCAGACTTCAAACAGGAGGGGACAGTGGACCCTTTGTAGTGAGTGTGAGGTAATTTAAGAATTCCCTGAGGTTATTTAATCAGAGCCAGTTCGTCTGACGATGTGATGAGTTCTTTTAATAAAATGTCAAATCTTTATATATATTCATACAGAAACAATGCCCTATGAAATTATTCCTTCCTTAAAGAGAATACAGTCCATATCAATGCTGCTTTTACTTCAGCTATGGAAAAGATTGCTACATTGATGTTTTATTTGAGAATATTGTGCTGCAGTTATTACAGCCTCCCCCTCCTCTCTGATGAGATGTGTAGTGATGTCATCCCTGCATGGAGAGCTACAAACCATGTGGGAGAGAGATAGTAGTGTGGGATTAGTGAATAAACTTGCAGATTACATGCACAGTCCCTTCACACGTGCACGCACACACACACACCCTTCATGATGTCTTAAGTATAATCCATATTCTGTGTACAACAGCCACGATTCTACACATTGACTTTGTACTATTTGGACTACAAAGTTGCATTAGATGTGCATTCTTATTCAGTTGGATAACTGATGCTGTACTAGTTTTTTTGAAATCACCAGTGCTGTGCTAGTTACTGAAAAAACATAACTAGTTATCATTACTTGTTACTTCATCTCAAAGTAACTCAGTTCCTATTTTGATTACTTACACCAAAAAGTAATGCTCTACTGGAAAAAGTAACTTTTAAATTACTTTGGTCATCTGTGTCCATACAGCTTCATATCAGTGCTGTATCATAAAATAATCCACTGTTGATCAACTCTGCGGTGGAGAATTAGTGGTTAAGGATGCTGGTTTGAATCCAGCCTACCCCTACTGTTCCTGTATAAACATTGCTTTGGATAAAAGCCCCTGCTAAATGAAATGTCTTTGTATCCAACCCTACAGTTTCTAATCATTTGCATTCACAGTACTAAACTCTGCTAGTATTAGTCTTAACAAACACCAATCTGACTGAAACATCAAGTATTTTTTCCAATGCCAGTTTATTTACTTGAGACCAGCAGAAACTGAAAATGTTACAAGGAATTCTGAAATAAATAACATAAAACAACCTGAATATTATTACATACTGTAATTTAAGACCTGGCAAAATCTAATTTAAGAGCTAGTTTACAAAATATGGACATATTCAAGATTTGAAATCATCAAATTTAGTTTGTTCCAAGTTTGTTCATGTTTCTTTGCCTTCTCTGAAAAGTCCTTTAAATGGATCCTACCTGTCTTTATCCATGCTGGGTCGGCAGGTAGGCAGGGAAAGCAGAATTATTTAAATTCCAGTGACGTGCCGTCAGCGCCGGCAAGGTAGGCAGTGCCTACCCAAGGGTGAATTGATATTTTGATTATTTGTTTTAATTATAATATAATTATAAATTATTTATTTTTCCATTTCCAATAGCTTACAGTATCTATAAGTTTGAAAGTGTCAGCATTTTGTGCATTTCATAGCCCAAATTACTAAACAGCGCTATTTCCTCGAACAGCTGCACAGTCTTTTTTTTTTTTACTCCGCTGTAAGGCAGAGGGAGGCCACGCCCCCTCCCAAAGGCACGTTACTCCTCTGCGTCCGTTCTCATTGCGTGTTTTTACGTGTTTGCGCATGCGCAGTCAGATGACAACCATTTACGTGCAAAGGCAGCGTAGAGAGCTGCCTTTCAACCTAACCGCACTATGCTAAATGCTATACGTAAGTTCACAGTACATTAGTGAATTGATATCACGTGACTGCTGCTGCTAAGTTCTCTAGCAAGTGGGCGGGATAACACTACAGTCAGGATGATAGAGAAACTTTTTTTCGAGGAAAAACGACACCTTTTAAAAGATGGGAGACCAACACCTGAGTTACCAGAGCTTCAGCAAAAGGTCAGAACATTTTCTACAGTGAATGAAACAAAAGGCTTTGTGGATGCTCCTCACTGAGGCTGTTCTGAGTTGTTGTTGTCATTTTCTCTGTGTTTCTGTGTTTCCAACACAAACAACAGATGCGCTGCCGTGTCATGAGATCGATCTTGTTGGAAGAGTATGGAGGCTATATTAAATAATTGTTTATGTTTCTTTAATGGTGTTTATGATGTTGATTTTGTTAGATGGCTAAATGCTTGTTCATGTGGATCTTGTTGGGTTTTTTCTTTCTTATTATGAATTTTATATTTTGATAAGTGCATTGAGAGGACTTTGTTGGAAATTGCTTTATACAAAGAAAATTGATTTGAATTGAATTAACACTTGACAGCAGAAACAAATGAAATTGTCATTGGTGGTCTCGATTTGCAACGTGCCTACCCAACCCTAGTGGTCACGGCACGTCACTGTTAAATTCTCTTTCTTCATTTTGCTTCTCCTTCTAACGTCCCACAGCTTCACCTGTTAAAGCCACTTTATGATGGACGACTGTGACGTCAGCCCCTCCCATGGCGGGAGGAGGGTGTTGTGTAAATGATCCGGCTGCATTCAACTCTGCGCAGCCGCAGTGTGTCACGTCACTCCATTGACTTGTATTGAAGAGGAGTTACTGCTCATGCACAACTTTTAACGAGAGTGGACCATAGATATCATATATAAAGGCTAGATGCCTTACGTCTGATTCTGCCACGGCATCACCGGCAGCCAACTTGACCCGGGTAGCTCTCTGACGGAGTCTGTGAAACCAGAGGAAAGGTCAGTGATCTGCCAAATGTAAATACTTTTATCTTGCTAAAATCTTGACGTATTTGCATACAGTTTGCTTTCTTAAAAAACGTTAATACCGTGGCTACAATTCTGGATGTTTTCAAATGTTAAAATTGCAGCTTTTCTCTTCAAATAACAACTTAATCATGCAGCATAGTTGTGTAAGGCTGAGACCACCAGATTTAACTTGTTGAAAAAAATTTGTTAAAAACATCTTACATTATGTTTCCTTTAGTAAATTGCTGAGTGAAGATTGAAGTGAAGATGCCAGACTTTTGTGCAGCCTACGGATGCTCTAATCACCGTATCATCTGAAGTATCCCTATGTAACAAATATTACTTATTGATTCCACTATGTTTTTTGAGGTAATTTCTTATCTCTGTCATCCATGTGTGCGTATACCTCCACAGTAGTCTAGTTCTGGGATTTCAACATGCAACATTTCTTGATGTCTATTTGTAACGGGAAATCTTGTGCATATATTTTATTGCAAATAATTGTCACACAATATTACTATGATACAACATTTTGAAATATGACTTGTTTTAACTAAACATGTAATAATTAAAATAATTTCATCATATTAGTAATATTCCTATAATAAAAGTATACATGTCTCCTGTTTTCATTCTGTACGCCAAGTTTTAGTAGCTCATATGTTGATTTGACATATTAATAACTTATAAGTGCAGTGTTATGACACCTCTGACCAACCCCATTGGCCGACAGTGCATACGAGACATCTAGCCTTTATAAAGATGTCTATAGAGTGGACGGAAAAGATTTTTGCGCCTCAAGGAGGAAACACGTCACCAATCAGATACAGATGAATGAAACAACTTTATACATCATTATCCATATAATATTTATTTTAATTATTTAAATACAGATATAACTTTGTTTCGTCGTATTTTTAATTCATTATTCATTTTTATTATTTTTTATCTCTTACTCAAACTAACGTGCGGTGTGGTGGGGCGGCGCCCTAGCACCCTCTATTGGCCAGCCGCCACTGATGCCGAGACTGAATGTGACCAGTGACTATAAGGTAGAGGCAATTTGGATCTGAAATGGTTGAAATGTGTTCAAATGGGATGTTTCGACGGATTAATATGGCTACACCTCTGGCTGTGATATCTATCTGCATTTGAACCTCCATTGTTCCGTGTGTTTGATATGAGTTTCTTGGATAAAAATAATGTCTACTCTCCGGAGAAAGATTTTAAATGGGAATAAACCTAGCCTCTCTTTAAAGATATAGAGGACAATTTTCCCAAAGCTTAGAAAAGAAATGCCCTTTGCACATGTGCAAAACTCTACCTACTCAAGAAGGAACGCCTACGTGTGCGAGAGAGCGTGCACAAGCTCTGTTTACAAGTTGGAGTCGGCAACGCTCGTACAGGCTTACCTTCCAAAAGAAGATCTGCACTTTTCCCACTATGTCAGACTCGCCACCGGTAAGTCAAAATCAATTTTCAAAGGACCCGATGCGCACCGAGCACGTACAACGGCCTAAAGTAAACATATCATCAGAATAATTGTCATTTAGAAGGACCAATAGTTAAGATGATCCACCCGGAAGTTGAAGCCAAAATAACATCGTCCACAATACCGAGTTAGTTCCAAGGCCTCTGACATTCCAGGTCAATAAGGTCAGACTGCCACCTTGAGGTGAAACAAATGAATTTCTGAGTACCACGTAAGTATTGTTTGTATTGAGATAGTTGTGTTGCATATTTAAAACAGTGACGGTCCTGCTGGCACAGTGTAAAAAGAGAGAACAAAACAAGACAGGGTGAAAAAGAACACGATATATGGCAATGTAAACATACAAAGAACCCTCCTCCCCTATCCACTTCACCAAACAAAGTGGCACATGGATTCCCTCATAAACACTGAGAAACAACTAAACACTGTTGGAAAGTTTCTTAATAGACAGTCTACAAAAGCCAGTAATAACATGGGAGGCATTACCCGTGAAGATCCTGACCTCCTCCGTTAACCCTCAGATGTCTGTAACACTCATTAGAGTAGAACAAAACTTGGAACTTTGTGTCTTACTGTTTTATGGAACCAGAAAAACACAGAGGCAGATCCCGCTCCAAGAGAAGCACTGCAGCGAGCCGAGAGGGTGGTTCTGACACATCACTGGTCAGCAGCAGGTGTAATAAACCTGTTGATGAAAGCCTCAGCAAGCTTTAGAATTTCTTCCTTCACTGGAAAGTGGTGGATTTTGGCAATCATGATGAGTGGACAGTGAAGATGAGGGCTGTGTGCCAATACCGTGTGCCCGGTCCACTTTAAGAACGCTGGGAGAGAATTTGCCCCGAAAAGTTTTGGAAGAAACTCAGTGATGAACTGCGTCGGGTTGCCTTTCTCCACTTTTTCTGGTAAGCCAGTGAGTTTAATATTGGAGCGTCTTGATCTGTTCTCGAGGTCGGCCAGCTTGCGCTTCATGGTATTGTTGTTCTCCATCAACTCCTCACACCGCTTCTCGAGGTCTGCTATGCGGGACTCATGGTCGGTTGCAGACCCTTCCAGGTCAGCAATGCAAGTTGTATGGTCGGAGAGAGAAGTTTAAACTAAATGCAGTTTTGAGTCCAGGGCATTGAATCTGGAATTAATATCACCCTCCAACTTTCCAATGGCTGCCAGGACATCAGTTAGCGTGGGTTGCCAGGTTGGCATGTCACTGGCGCAAGCATTAAAGTAGCCAACTATGTCCGCGCTGCTGCTAGCATCATGATATTCATCGGTGACAAGAGCAGCTTTACTATTAAAAAGAAAACCGTGTCAATGATGTTCACAAAAAATCTATTAAACTGGATCTGTCCAATGTGTTCCTTGGAGACACTGACCTTGACCTTGTTGAGGAGTTCAAGTATCTTGGGGTCACTCTGGATTCAACACTCTCCTAAATAACTCAAAATAACCCATTAAACTCACTACTAATACAATACATTTACAGAACATCAAACAAATCAACAACGTGGTCTCTCACTGGAGAAACAAATATCAAACCCATAGAAATCCTCTTCAAAAAGTCCATACAAATTTTGGATCAAAAGTTTTGGTCATATCATCACTGCAATATCCTGGAAAATCATAAAATGCTCAATTTTCATAATTTCATAGATTTTCAAAACTGTTGCCTTGCTTACAAAGCACTTCATGGTCTTGCCCCACCCCCACTCTCTAACTACATAAAACCTAAAACGGTGAGGGGTCTCCTCACCACAGCCTCCTCCAGAGGAGATGTGGAGATCCCACACAGAAGAACAACATTTGGACAAACTGTACTGTCCATCAGAGGAGGTCAGTTTTGGAACTGTCTTCAAACAGACATAAGAGAATGCCTGAGTTATAGCTCTTTTAGAAAACAACTTAATCCTTTTAAAGAAAATCAGTCCTGCACTCATTTTAACTAAAACGTAGTTTGTATAGTTTTTGTATTGTGCTTTGTATCCCTGTATACATTGAATTACTTGTGTGACCTGCCTCAAGACTGCAGATGTAAATTTGCAGTTTTCCTATAATCTGGCACATTTACAATTTGTGTACAACTTGTATGATTGTTCATTAATGTGTATTCTCCAAATCAAATGAATAAATAAGAACAAGAAAGAAAAAAATCCTGGGAGGTCAAAAGGGGGGGCTGGTAACCCAGGGAGGCTTCAAAGGGGTAGACTCCTGTAGCCGAACCTGCGAGGCTATTGTTAGAATATTCCATCCAAGCGAGATGTGATGCCCATGTAGAGGGGTCCTTCTTGGTCAAACAGCGAAGATTGTGGGTGGTAGCCTGAGGATAAACTTACATTGGCCCCCAATAGATTTACAGAGAGCCATCCGTACCTGCGATATGAATTGCGGGCCCCGGTCAGAGACAATGTCGAGGGGGATTCTGTGAATTCGTATGACCTGGTTGACTAAGTGTTGGGCTGTTTCAAAGGCAAAAGGAAGTTTAGGGAGAGGGACAAAGCCTTGAAAACACTTGTTTTAATTTTTTACCGTACAGTTAAACGTACGAAGGTTAAGTAAAAAGCAATCTCGCCTCTTATAGGCAGTACAATCTCCTTTAAACTTCCTTTTGTCCTTAGCTTAGCTTAGCTTAAATTTAGCACCTATGGCTTCTCTCTCCTCCCCTCCGCTCTCCTGCCCGGTGTGTCAGATGTTTAGTTACTCCTCGTCCTCCTTTAGGGACAATGGTAGTTGCATAAAGTGTAGCGTACTGTTAGATATGAAGGCGAGGATCAACAATCTGGAGAAGCGGTTCCGCACCCCTGATACCAAAACCGAAGCTAGCAAGCAGGACCTAGCCGGTGCGGACCGTGCTAGCTCTAGCTTAGCCTCCCCCCCGGCCAGCAATGAGTGGGTTACTGTCCGTGGTTAAGCATAGTCGAAGGTCAAAAAGCCGCTCGGGACACACCATGTTCACGTCTCAAACAGGTTCTCCCCCCTCTGTGAGGACAAACACTCACCGGGGAACAAACTCTGATAATTGGCGACTCCATAGTGAGAAACGTGAAGCTAGCGAAGTCAGCGGGCATTGTGAGGTGCATCCCAGGGGCCAGAGCGGGCGACATAGAATCAAATCTAAAGTTGCTGGCAAAGAGTAATCGTAAGTTTGATAGGATAGTCCTCCATGTCGGCACTAATGACTCCCGACGTCGCCAGTCGGAAGCAACCAAAGTGAACATTGAATCAGTTTGTGCTTATGATTAAAACAATGTCGGACTCCGTAAATTTTCTCTGGTCCTTTACCAAATCTGACCAGTGATGACATGTATAGCCGCATGTCATCATTTAACCGCTGGCTATCGAGGTGGTGTCCAGAAAACGAGGTGGGCTTCATTGATAATTGGAGATCCTTCTGGGGGGAAAACCGAACCTGATAGGAAGAGATGGATCCATCCTACTTTGGAGGGAGCATCTCTACTATCAGAAAACATGGCACATTTATGACATCTCATGAATGAGACCATGTTACAGAGGGGGAGTCCTCCACGCCCTCTGCGCTGCCTTAGGACAGTTTTCCCTCCCATTGCTATCAGGATAGCTGTGTTCATCGCCATGGACAACTGTTGTGATGGTGATGAATATTATTTTTATGGAGACGGTGGTCAGTCCCCCCGACCCCATATTTCACAATTGATTTTAACATAAAAGCAATAAAAGAGCTATCAATTATAAAAATCTGAAAAAAATTAAAATCTCAAATCTAGAAACACCAAAACATAAAACCATTAGATGTGCTCTATTTAAATATTAGATCACTGAGATCCAAATCTCTACTAGTAAATGACCTTATCTCAGAAAATAACTTTGATTTATTCTGTTTAACTGAAACATGGCTGTATCAAGATGAATATGTTAGTTTAAATGAAGCCACTCCTCCCAGTCATTTAAATACTTCATATGCCACGAGACATAGGCCTGGAGGTGGAGGTGGTGTAGCAGCTATTTATCATTCCTCCTCTCCTAATCTATCCTAAACCAAAGGCCAATTACACTTCCTTTGAAAGCCTGGGTCTAAATTTATCTCATATCGAATCAAAACCTGCCAGCCAGTCTTATTTGCGATTAATTTACCGTCCTCCAGGCCCTTATTCTGAATTTCTATCAGAATTCTCTGAGTTTATATCAAACTTAGTCCTCAGTTCTGATAAACTACTGATAGTAGGAGATTTTAATATCCCTGTGGACAAAGATAGTGATAGCCTGAGCTCAGCTTTATGTCCCTAATAGACTCAGTTTGGCTTTTTTTCAAACTATTAATGAAGCTACTCATCGTAAATCATACTCTTGATTCTTGTTCTAACATATGGCCTTGATATTAATGAACTAAAAGTCTATCCCTGAAAATCCTCTGCTATCAGATCACTTTTTAATATCTTTTAACATTATCCTAGAGGATCTCGCCACTGTGCAATAAAATAGTTACAAGTAGAAATCTATCCAACAGTGCTGTGGCTAAATTTAAAGAAGCCATTCCTGCTGCCTTAAACTCAGTGCCACCATCCAATAATAACTATGATATTAATTATAACCCCTCTCAACTGGATCTGCTTGTCGATAGCTCTGCTAGTCTACTAAAATCCACCTTGGACTCATGCCCCATTGAGGGAAAAAACTATTAAACGTCAGAGGAAAGCTCCGTGGTTTAGCTCTGAAACTCACACACTCAAACAAAACAACCCGTAAATTAGAGAGAGAATGTGGCGCTCCAATAAAACAGAGGAGTCACGAATACTTTGGCAAGAAAGCCATAGTAAATACATGACAGCCTTACGACATAGTCGATCTACATACTACTCCTCACTAATTGAAGAAAATAACAAATAATCCGAGGTACCTTTTCAGCACTGTAGCCAGGCTAACACAAAGTCAGAGCTCTATTGAGCCCATGATTCCTCTAGCCCTCAGCTGTGAGGACTTTATGACATTTTTTAACGATAAAATTCACAAGATTAGAGATAAAATTAGCCACTCCCTGCCTTCACCTGGGCCTGCTGTACCATTAAATGTAAATAGGCCTAACCTAAACTGTTTCACACATATAGGACTTCAGGAACTTAACTCTATTATTTCATCCTCCAAACCATCGACCTGCCTTTCAGATCCGATCCCAACTAAGCTGTTTAAAGAAGTTATTCCCCTAGTCTGCCCATCTTTGTTGGAGACAATAAATATATCCCTATCAATAGGCTACGTGCCACAGTCCTTTAAAGTAGCTGTAATCAAACCCCTTCTCAAAAAACCTACTCTTGATTCCAGCACCTTTAGCAAACTACAGGCCTATATCTAATCTTCCTTTTATTTCAAAGATTCTTGAGAAAGTTGTGGCAGCTCAGCTCTGTGAATTTCTTCAAAACAACAGCCTGTTCGAGGACTTCCAGTCAGGTTTTAGAGCTCAACACCGCACAGAGACTGCTTTAGTTAAAGTAACTAATGATCTACTCTGGGCTTCAGATGAAGGACGACTCTCAGTGCTGGTTTTATTAGATCTTAGTGCAGCTTTTGACACTATAGATCACTATATTCTACTAGAGAGATTAGAGAAATTACTTGGAATCACAGGGACTGCCCTAAACTGGTTTAAGTCCTACCTATCTGATAGGTACCAGTTTGTACACGTGAATAATAAGTCTTCTGTGTACACTAAAGTAAGCTACGGGGTTCCTCAGGGCTCTGTGCTAGGTCCAATCCTCTTCTGTATCTATATGATCCCCCTTGGTAATGTTATGAGAAAATACTCTGTTAACTTCCACTGCTATGCTGATGATACCCAACTGTATGTATCAATGAAGCCAGGTGAGACAAATCAGCTATCTAAACTTGAGGCCTGTCTAAAGGACATTAGGGCCTGGATGGACCAAAATTTTCTTCTTCTCAACTCAGACAAGACTGAGGTCATTGTACTGGGCCCGCGACACCTTAGAGAAACCTATGCTAGCCTAACTGCCCTAGATGGCATTACTCTGGCACAAAGCACAACTGTTAGAAACCTTGGGGTTCTATTTGATCAGGACTTATCCTTCAACTCTCACATAAAACAAACTTCAAGAACTGCCTTCTTTCATCTCCGTAACATTGCTAAAATCAGATCTATCCTGTCTCAGGGCGACGCCGAAAAAACTAGTCCATGCTTTGTTACCTCTAGACTGGATTATTGTAATTCTCTTTTAGCAGGCTGCCCGAGCAAGTCGTTTAAGACACTTCAGCTGGTTCAAAATGCTGCAGCACGTGTACTGACTAAAACTAGGAGAAGAGATCACATTACTCCTGTATTAGCCTCTCTGCATTGGCTTCCCATAAAATATAGAATAGAATTCAAGATTCTTCTTCTCACTTATAAAGCCCTAAATGGACAGGCACCAGTCTATCTCAAGGAGCTTGTAGTGCCATACAATCCCCCCAGAACACTACGCTCTCAAAATGCTGGACTACTCGTTGTTCCATTCATCTCTAAAAGTAGTATAGGAGGAAGAGCTTTCAGTTATCAGGCCCCACTTCTCTGGAACCATCTACCAACCACGGTTCGGGGGGCAGACACCCTCTCTACCTTTAAGGTTAGGCTCAAAACATTCCTCTTTGATAAAGCTTTTAGTTAGGAACCAGCTCATAGCTCATAATTAAGATGCAATAGGCATAGACTGCCGGGGGGGGGGGGTCTGGCATGCTCGGTTGGAGAGAGGTTGGAGAGGGCGTTAAGAGAGAGGTCATTTAGGTTAGAGAGGGACCGGAGAGGGTCCCATTCCTCTTTCAAACACTCCCTCTATGTCTGCTTCTTCCCTTGTGTGTTTGCTCCTGTACTCCTTCTGGCTTTTGTCTTGCAGGTCCGTGGGATCCTCAGTGTGGAGTTACAGAGACTCAGCGGCTCTGTCTCCACCCTTTTCTCTGCACACACCCAACACAGCATAACGTGGATGGCTGTTCATCATAGGAATGGGATCCACACAAGGTTCCTGCTGCTTAACAGAAGGTTTTCCTTGCCGCCATGATGAATTCATGTTGGGTGTGGGATACATATGTATGTGTATATACGTATATATGCATATGTGTGTATCCATAAAATGAAGAGTCCGTCCTTAAGACTGCTCTACTGTAAAGTGCCTTGAGATACCATTGGTTATGATTTGGCGCTATACAAATAAAGATTGATTGATTGATTGATTGATTGAAAAAGGGCAGCTTTAAAGAAGCTGTTGATAATAGTCATTATAGTGGTTTTACCTTAGGAAGGTGATAGGGCTGGGATGATACCCTTTTGTCCCGATTTGATTTTAATCCCAATTCTTGATTTAAATCAGTCATTCACTGATTTATCATTATTTATTCAATGATTTATTATTATTATTAATACTGAAATAAATAAAATAAAACCTCCATCAGAAAGAAGGTAAACATGTACAAAAAAACCTAATTTGTACGTCACTTTTTAAAGATAGACAACTGAAACTTTTAATGGTCATCAAGCTAGTGCTTTGGAGCGTCTAGGTTTTTGTGTAGAAACTGATCAACTGATTGTGGAGCTGATCAACATGCTGGGTTGTTAGGCTGCTCCAAAAGAGAAGTCACAATGTAATGGCAGAAGATCAGCCTAATTTTACTGTCTGAGCCACAGTTAAAATATTTCTTTTCCCCCTCATACTAATGAAAGAATAATGGTTGTTTGTGTGGAAAGCCCTATCTTCTTACATTCAGAAATGATCAGCGCACATTAGTTGTTATCATCATCATCATCTTCAATGTTTGACATACTTTATTAATCCCTTCAGGGAACACTTGTTATTTACTCTGTAGTGTGATTAAACTGTGGCTTTATGTTGGACACAATATTAAAATAGTTGACCAGCGTGGACATCATTCTTACGTCTGTCAGAGTTTCAGTTCACAAACTGCAGCTGACATGCGCACCTTGGCACACAGCTGATCAGCTCCGCGATGCAGCAGCCACCATCCTTCCATTAAAAGAAGTGGACAGCAAGGATAAAATATACTTAAATGCAACACATATTGTCCCATCTACAACTGGCAAATTTGAACTTCCTAAAATGCTGATGGTCAATCTTTTGGCGTCTCATCTGCCATAACGCACGTACTGTAGCCACCTTGACTGGCTTCCTTACCTGGATAAGTTAATTCAATATCCCATCCAGAATCAATTGGGCTGCTGCTGGGTGACATCTTGCTTGCTTTAGCTTCATGTCCGGATGGTGACGGACAAGATGAGCAGTAATGTTTGTTGTGTTACACAATACGCTACTTGTCCGGAGAAGAGTTTAACCATGGAATCGATCAAAGGTATGTCCATACTTTTGATTTTAATCGTACTGGTGCAGGTTTTATCACGTTGATGGTTTGTTTACCAAAGGGAAATCCCAACTGCTGCAACTCTTCTTCGTGCTGCAAGTTTTCTTCATGTTTGTAGTCACTTGTTGGTGCATTACTGCCACCCAGTTGTGGCCAACAAAAATGTGAAAAATACAATAAAAAAAAAAAAAATCAATACTTGGAAGCAGAATCGATTATTAGAATTGGCACCCAAAAAATCGCGATAAATTGTAAAATTGATTTTTTTTTCGTTTTTCATTTATTTGTGCTGAAGTCCTATCACAACCTCTTTGTTTTAACCTAAAAACAGGGATAAATGTAGGATAAATTCATTCTTTAAAGATTCACAGAATTGTGAATACCTTAAAACTTTAAGTACAACACATGAAGGTAAAATATTTCATTAAGTCCGCTTTATGATAACTGTCACAGTTAGGTATAGTATCTTTACATTTATATATATATATAATTATTTTTTTTTGTGATCAAAATAATTCTTACAGTCCAGAGCCAATTGTTTTATGAAACAATATCAAAACGTTCAAGACGTGGTTTTACAATTTGTGTTAATGTTTTACGTATTCTTTTTTTTTTTTTAAATTGCAATTTTAAGGTTTTACGAGGATGGTGTCTCATGTGCTCATAATTTATGCACATCTGCATTAACATTACACCAGAAAGAATTAACCATATGCTGAATCACATGGCTTGACAATCACTGCATATTGTATTTAAGTAAAAGCACAGCTTATAGCTCAGATCTCGCCCTGATGGGAGGGGTGGGGGTACTGCTGTCATATACAGAAAGGACATCAAAATAACCAACATTCAAATCCCAAACATTCCTACTTTTGAACACATTGTCTTTAAACTCCCTGGTCCCACCCCATTAGTCACTGCAGTCATTTTTCGTCCTCCCAAGCCAAACTCCTCCTTTCTCTCCGATTTGACGGACTTTCTGACCAAGCTCTTTGCCATCTCCTCATCCATACTATTTCTTGGTGACTTCAATTTTCACATTGATTATAAAAACAGAAAACCTGTGTTATGGCAATTATTATATTCATCATCATATCGTCAAATGTGTGTTCATGTGTACAATTTGTCATGTTTTAATACACGATGACTGCATTACTCTTTGCACTTTTGAACAGCTGAGTCATGTTAGATAAACAGCACAGATCGTATTGTATCCACAGTGCAACACACAGTCGCTACTGAAGGCCAAACTCAAACTCACATGCAGATTAACACGCACACACACTATCAAGGACAGATATCAGTGGCGCAGGCCTTCCTCATAATATACACGTCTTCATCATCCTCCAACGTTTCCACTGTTGGGAATCTGACCCCCTCCTTCTCCTCACTTCAGGGTTGGGCCTTTTTCTCAAATCTGTAAAAAGCTTAAGCTGTGAAACTGTTGGGCAGTCCTGCATATCCGGAGCCAGGGAAGAACCTTTCTGGACCATCCTGTACTCTTTTTCATTTTAGCCTTTCCACTATACAGAAGGGGACACTCTTCCTTTTTTTGTACTCCTTTTCATTTAGTTTTATAATAATCCTTTTTTTTTAAAAAAATCATCAAGCTCTGACTGGACTCCATCATTCAACCAGGGCAAAAATAATGTCTCCAAATGAGGTCAACCGCAAATTTGCCGTGACACCTGCCTTAGACTTTTTGGATCTAATTCACTCAATTCAATCTCTCCCAACATGTCCATTTTCCCACTCACTCCCGTGGTCATATCCTGGACTTGGTTTGCTCTACCGGCCTCTCTATCCATAACCTTTCCAGCCAAAATCTCCACATTTCCGATCACCTAGCCATCACACTGGACATCGATATCCCTCTCCCCACCCCCAAAACAACACGCACTATATCTTTTGGAAACCTCAACTCCATTTCTCCTTCGGCTTTTTCAACGACATTGGCCACCAATCTAGCCTCCAACCATCCCCCACTGTCTGAAAACGCATCCGAACTTGTAACCTATTACAATAACACACTCTCCACCTGTCTTAATGAACTGGCAGCCATAAAAACAAAAATAGTCTCTTTTACCCGTTCAGCGCCCTGGTTCACTCCTGAACTCCATAAAATGAAATCCTGCAAATGCCGGCTTGAGAGACTATATAGAAAAACTGGTTTACCTGTCCATCTTCAAATGTACACTGAACACATCCAGCAATAGAAAGACGCCCTCAACACTGCCCGATCCAACTTCTACTCCAATCTCATACACACTAGCTCCAAAAACCCTAAAACTATTTTTTCCACAATCAACAACCTCCTAAAACCCAGTGATAATACATCAGCATCCTTCACAGTGTCCAAATGCAGCTCACTCCTTGCTTACTTTCAATCCAAAGTGCTGAGGAGTTCATCATGAACTGGAGGTTATGGACCATGGACGTAGTCCTGGTCCTGCAGGTTCTGGTCCATGAACCGTGTTCCTGACTGCTCCATGGAAGAAAATCGGCATTAACATCTTCCTCCTTTTTTTTCCTGCATAGAAGCATTAAATTAATATATGAATTTATTATTTATTTCAGCAGTCTCCACAATAAGAAAATACAAAAACAAACAATTGTGTAATCCTTAAAGTAGTGTTTTTTGTGACTTTAGACTCCAATTACATTTATGTATATAATATCTTCCCTACAATATAAATAGGTTCACAATATAACTATTTTTATAGTTTCTGTTTCCACTGTATCCAGAATAATAATAATCTTTCTCAACAAAAACTGTTGATTTGTCACATGACTGCTCCAGGGTTTAAGTTTGTTTTATTTAGTTTCACATCTACCTGGGCTGTAACTCTTTGTTTTTACACTGTTGACACTTGTCTGTAGTTTTATTTCAGCAAGTTTCACCTTGACAGAACTTTGTAGTTGAAATATCCTAGTTACATTACAGCAACCAAATTAAACTATATCAACTAAGTGAATTAATAAAATGGCCTGTGTAAAGGCTTTTTCAAACTAAAAAAATATATTGTGAAATCTATGACCTGTTGACCTGCCACAACTCAAAGAATCCGGATCGACAATCGTTTAGAACAAGAAACAAAATTGAAGAATCGGAATCAGAATTGTTAAAATCCAAACGATGCCCAACCCTAGCAAAGAGGAAACCATGTTATTTCTTGGCTGAAATGCTTTTAAAATCTTGCTGTACATTCAGCTGAAAAATCTTGTTTTCAAATATGTAGAATAATTGTGAATTTATCAATAGCAGTAGTAGTTTTAATATTTTAGCTAATTTTTTGCAGGCACCTTTTTTCTCCGTCAAATGTGTTTTAAAGAAACTAAAATTAAAGAGAGAATGTTATTTAACTGTCAAACCTTGTCATAATTTTATTTATTTATATATTTTTTTAAATTAAAAAAAAAAAAATTCATGGTCTCGGTCTCGGCTGTGCATTTACACAACAGGCTGTCTGCGTGCATGAGAATCTTACCTTGAGTTAAATTGGTTAATTTGGAAAAAGTTGCTTTAATTCTATAATAACAAAGAGAGAAAACATAAGATTTGGTCAGAGAATATTTTTTTAAATATCAATCAACACAAATCCTTAAAATCTACATTTAAAACGCATTAAGTTTTAATTTACATTACAACAAACCTCTGCTAAATAGGACCAACCATGCCATCCCTTTTTAATGGACACACAAATACAACAATAAATCAAACTACAGATTCTTATTTTTCCTGGTAAACTATGAAACCGTTATTATAAATACGCGATCGATTATGACTGTTCTTACCATTTAATGCTATCAAAATGAACCCTTATGACTAATTCAATGTCATGACAAATAGTAGAAAGCTTTTCCATTTCATCTATTTAAAAAAAACTAAGCCACATAAGCTTGGCCTTATAAATATAAAAAATGCTTTGTGCTAGAGTATTTATTGTACTTTACATTGACAGATCATCTGAAGAAACTATAATGTAGATAGATACAGTAGATAAAGATAGATAAATACAGTAGATCAATACAGTAGATAGTTTTATTGATCCACTGTCACGGCAGCTCACATCAGATAAAGTACAGTAAAAAAGACAAAAGAAGGCAACACACAGAAAACCCCAAAAAACACCCGAAAACTAGTGCAATGAAGATAAATAAGCAATAAAATAACAGAAGCTATATATAAAATAAAATAGAATTAGAAAAATATAAAAAATAACAAAGGATACAGATTATATACATATTTACAGTTGGGGCAATGAGATATATTTACATAATTAGTACAATGCCCCAGACTGTTTTATTGTACAGTGGTGGAGAACAATGACCTAAGGCCACTACACCCACAGTGTAGGACTGAGTAATAGTCAGTCTGTACACTGCAAGTGTCAAGGATTAATCATTTTATCGACCTATTCACGTAAAAAAAAAAAAAAAACTCTTAACCTACTATGTCTTCTCAGAAATGCAGCAGAGCTGATGATATAAGAGTAGCTTCTTCTTCTTTGGTTGTTATCGGCATTTGGCACCCAAAATGTTGCATTACTGTCACCTTTAGGAGAAGAGCTGCTGTGCAGGAGCCCATATATGGAGGGTTAGCTTCCGGAGCTGAGCGTGGAGGAGCTACAGCTGGACGAGGGTGGCCATATGTCCGGCTTTAAGACGGACCGTCCGGTTTTTAAAAGGTCTGTCCGTCTTCCGGCGCAGCCTTAAGCCAGACGTCCATTTGTCCTCCTTTTGACATAATCTTTTTTTTTCTCCCATCTCACATGGTCTCTAATGAAAAAGTAAATGTGCCTGAACAAAAATAACTCAAACAATAAATAATAAAAAAAACTACAAGCAATTACGCTTCCCCTTAAGAGGCATTTGTGGCAGTTTATTGGATGAAATTGGCGTAAAATAAATATAGGACATTTGATTGGTTAACAGTGCTGAACGTAATCAAATTAGCCATGTGGACGTCGTTGACGTCAGCGTTAGCCAGACAACGTGAAGCCACCCTGTCCACCTGCAGTCTGCAAAAATGCCTAAAAGAAAAACTACATTTAATCCTGAATGGACAAAGGAATATGGATTCATCTCCAAAAGTAGGAAGGATGACTGCCATGCATATTGTACGCTGTGTCGTTGTGATGTGGACGTAAGCAGCAAAGGTAAAGGTGCCCTCGATCGACATGCTAGCACAGACAAGCACAAGAGCAACAATCAAAGCACGGGCACCTCTTCACTTTTTTTCCTTTTTCTGTGAAGCCACATCTCCCCAGGATGAGAAAATATCTGCTGCAGAACTTTGTAAAGTTTATCACGCCGTCAAGCATCACCAGTCATACAGGAGTGTAGACTGTGGAATAAAAGTTGACCAGGAGATCTACAACAACTCAACAATAGCTAAAGGAGAAACCTGTGGGAAAACTAAAGCTAAAGCTTTATGTGAAAATGTCCTAGCACCCTACTCCATCCATGCGCATGTGGACTACATAAAAGAAAACGAACTGCACTATTCTCTGGCGACTGATGCCTCAAACAAAGGTACGACCAAGTGTTTCCCTATTGTCTTAAGATATTTTCACTTTGTGGAGGGCTGCAGCATGCGCTGCTCGATTTTTACAGTGACAGCAACGAGACATCGGAAGCTATAACAAATCAGCTGCTGGCAAAACTTGAGCTGTCTGGTCTGGATTTGCAAAAAATGTCAGCATATACAGCAGACAACGCCAGCGTTAACTATGGAAAACACAACAGTGTTTATTAGAAGCTAAAACTTGCTCAGAACGAGGTGCTTGCTGCAAACTGTTTAGCACACATTCTGCACAATGCCACAAGATATGCAGCTGGCAACATGGATCTGGATATTGAAAATGTTGTGTTAAAATTGTATAGCCATTTTAGCATCTCAGCCAGTAGAACAATGCAGCTGAGGGAGTTTTGTGAGTTTGTGGAGGTGGATGAGTGCAACCTGCTGCGGCACGTCATCACAAGGTGGCTGTCTCTGCTGCCATCTATCGACCGAATGCTGAAGTGCTGGAAGCCCCTGACCAGCTATTTTCAGAGCCTGGGTGATGAAGAATGTCCGAAGATTTTATGGAAGTGCTTTGCAGAGGACCGCACTGGTGTCCGAGATGTACCTCCTCTTCCTCAGTCACATTCTGAAGGTGTTCTCAGACTGCATTGAGGCACTTGAGGCCAAATCATTCAGCATAACTTCTGTTTTTAAAGTGATGACTGAACTTAAAGGGAAACTTGAGAGGAGGCTGAAGGACCATTTTTTTTGGCTTTGCTGTAAACAGCAGACTTAAACAGCTAAATCCTGATTTGGCAAATAAATGTGAGGCTGATTTTATTCAGTTCTATGAAAGAGCAAAGAAATATGTGAGTGAAAGGTATGACTTCTCTGAGAACAGCTTTCACAGCAAAATGTCAAAGCTCAGCCTTACAACTGCTGTGTCTTTTGAAGAGTACAGTGATGCAGTTCAGGCCTGCAAACTGAAAAACATTGATATGGATATGGATTTCTTAACAGCACAAATTATTTTTCATTGTTTGATGCAAAATGTTCCTCAATTCAGTGAAGAATTTAAATGTTCAACGTTTTTACTTCAACACATTGCTATGTTGAAATGAGAACAAGCAATCATCCAACAGTACTTATGTTGATAAACTGTTAATAAACAACAATTCTTTTTCACTTTTTACACTGTTTGTGGTGTTTGTCATGATTTTGCACTTAAACCATGAAGTAACAACTCAACCATTTGGCAGAGAAAGAAAATACATGGTAATAGTTATTACTCACCCAAGGATATTATTTTTTTCATAGTGGAGTTGTTAAAGGGTTAAAAGTGTTGACTAATCCTTCACAGAGCATGTTGGCAAACTAATGCCATATGATCCATCAAAGTCTATATCATCAGCTTTAGAATAATATGCAATAATGTATCCATCAGAAAAGCTCCTATTATTACCACAGTCTCAGAATTTATGAGCCTGATCAGAAGCTTTTTTATAAACAGATGACAAAAAAGACAGATGGAGTATTGCAAATGCAAATGCAGCTTTTTTACTCAGAAATCAGGCAACACTAACTGGCTGGTCGGGTTGGGTTCGGACAGATATTTAGAACTGCTGGTCGTGTTCAGGTCAGGTTCTGGAACAATATGAGTGTACTCACGCTGCCTTGCACACAGCGTTCTTGCCGTTCCTCACAGCAGCAGGATCAGTGAGCGCAACTTCAGCGCTGCTGGGAGGACCATTAAGCAGAGGACAACCTTAAAGCCATCCACCATTTGTAATCCTTTTTCTGCACAAGTACATGGATTATCCTTAACTTTGATACATGGATTATGTAAATAAATCCACTTTGTCTCTTGCGCTCACTACGCACCTGTTTCTGTTTGACGTTCATTTGTTGCCCTGTATGCTAATCTGTTCTGTTGACATTAACAGTTTGTTAATAAAAGCGGGCTTACAACTAAAACAAACGTAAATATGTATGAGGAGAAACAATGAAGTTTTGACTGTTAGGTTGGGTTCGGATATAAATATCTAAATGTTTGTGGGGTTCAGGTTGGGTTTAGGCTGGGCTTCAACAAAAAAATGCAGCCCTATCCGCATTCTAATACACACACAAACAATAATTCACACCATTTAACTCCTATGGGCAATTTAGAGACTCTAATCCACCTAACAGTCATAGTTTTGATTGTTTGGAGGAATAAGCCCAGTTGCTAAGTTTCTTTTAGACATAAGAAAAACAGAATTTTTTTTACAGCCCTCACAATGCCAATGTGAAATAAATGCTAGCATAATGTTTGTGAATACAAGCTGAGTTCACCAAGTTGTCTTCTAATATTTGACATGACTCACAGATGCCATAAGATACCAAGCTAATCTTTAAAAGTGTTCAGTTTTCTGAGCATGAATTTCTACCTTGAACTGAGACTGTACTGTACTAAGATTTCTCAATGCATTTCTCCTCCACTCAAAAGACGCACATGGTCACCACAGCAACCGTTTTTATACTCGAAATCCAAGGCTTATTTGTTCTGTGTGTAATCAAGCTTTTACGGAAAACTGCAATGAATGAGAAGAGTGTGTGCACACATGACTCACACACCATTTCACCAGCTGATCCATAACATGAAATGACAATAAAATTGAAATAAAGTGCTTTGCAAAGTGTCGAAAATATATAAAATTGAAACCAAAACAAGAATAATTTACACATAAAATTGTGTGTTGTTGCAAGAACTTGTCGACTACAACTTAATGTCATGTGGGTGCCAAACACATGAAGTGAAACAAGCATCACAGGTTTCCATGCAAAATTGTTGCTTCTGGCCAAGTCCATGACATGTTTGATTTTCAGTAAATAAATGCACGCCTTGGTGGGTCCAAGCCCTCTAAGGATTGTCTTCCACTCTCTGTAACCTGGGTTGAATTGTGGCAACAGCTGTAATGATACTTCTCTCAGTCTGTTTCTCTGTTTGGTCTTTATGTGTGTCAGATTTGAGAAAGGGACATCACAAATGTTCATTGTTGACCCAAATGGCTGCAACCGGTAGAGAGCCTCTTTTGCAAGCTGTGGGTTCTCCTTCTCCACACAGCACCAAAACTGTCAGCGATGTGTCTGAAAAGTTCAGCCTGAAGCCACTCTCAGAGGACAGCTCAATAATGGTGTCATGCAGTGTCCTTGCTGATGTGTGTGAGCAGCCTGCGTATCCAGTACACTTATCCTTAATGTCAGTGAGGTAGGATTTGAACTCAGTTGCCAGGTGCATTTTTACAGTGTTCTGCTTCATATTCTGTTTCATGTCTGCACTATGCAGTATTAGAGATTATTGTTTCTCCCATGTGTGAAAGTGTGTATTAAAGATTGCTGGAACACCTCATCCACACAGTTGCTGCGGTTAGAAAGAAAAACGAGGTTATAGAGTTCAGTCTTAGCTCTTAATATGCCACAGCATGACAACAGTGATGAGCTGTTCACTGATGTAAAGCATAAACGATGTGATGTAATGGTATCCTGGAATAACACAGAAAAACAGATATAAATGAAAAAAGGGGCCGACTGGAAGTGACACGGCCAGTTAATGTTAGCTTTAGCTCTGGTAACAAACGTCCATCAAACACATAAACGGTACGCTACCCGTAAGGTTTAAAAGTAACAAACAACTTAAACATGTTCACTGTGAGCTAAACGTCCTTATGAATGCATCACACATTTAAAGATGCATACATCAGATACATCAGCCCGCTGATTATTTGCGGGGTGCAGTAGAAAATATTGTCACTCGTACATTCAGCGGTGTAGGAGGTCATGTCTATGACAGATACCACAGCACACTTTTTGACCACTTGGTCAGGTAGAGTTTCCCCCTCTTTCCCTCTCAAACAGAGACAAAGGAGCTGAGTACAGGAATTTACGACTGTTTGTTCTTCACCCACTGCTGTGAAACACACGGCAGAATCTTTTCCCTTTGTGTTCTGCTTTTCTCCAAGAATTAACAATGAAACATTCTAGAAGCAGACACAAATTTTGATAAAAGTTTGAAATGTATTTTTCGATACTATCACTTCCACCTCGTCTTACTTAATAAAACGTCATTCAGAGTTCTTTATACTGATGGCTTGAAAGTTTAATGTTGTACATAGCTTGAGCATAACACCAATGTTTTCACCGACGCCACCGTCGAACTAAAAACACAACATAAGAATACCATAAGGTAGAAACAAGGTGTAAAATAAAGACATAAAATTGCATAAAATATATAAAACATACCTCGCTGGCTGACCCAAAAATACAAGGCAGAAATGAGGTCTTATTTAGCACTTTTGTTGTTTTAAACCGTGGCCTTGATAAGCCAAGCTGTGTTTCTTGCTTGGGGTGTGCATCACTCTAAAACGTCCCAGCGGAACCAACATAACAAATAATTGTTCCTACCTGGGAATATTCACATTAATGTCCTAATGACATGCAAAAATATGCTTAAGGCAAATAAAATACATAAAACAAAAGTATGGCAGTAAAACTCCCACCAATCACAACCTATTGTGATTTCCCTTCAAAATACAACATTATACAAACATATTCAATCTGCTTCTAGCAATAAAACTGTTTTGTGTACTGGTCTATCAAGATACACTGGTTTGACAGTCCTTTTTCCGTCGTCATTCAAGGTTGAATCGCTGAGCAAAAGCTTTACCTTTCTGACTCTTCCATCCGCACTAGGATATACTTCCGTTACTCTTGCCAATTTCCACTTGTACCTTGGAGAATTGTTCTCTTGAAGAATAACAATGTCATTCACCTTTGTGTTCCTTTTATCCTTTTGCCAGATTTGTCTCTGTTGAAGATTGAGAAGATATTCTTTCTTCCACCTTGTCCAGAATTCATTGGCTAAAAACTGAACTTGGCGCCATCTCTTTCTTAGGTACAGATCCTGACTCACAAACTCGCCAGGAGGAGGCAGAATGATACTGGATTTCATCATAAGAATATGATTTGATGTAAGAGGTTCTACACTTGGATCCGATAGGTTTTCTACTGTTAATGGTCTGCTATTGACAATAGCCATAACTTCATAAAGGAATGTTCTGAGGGAAGCACTATCAAGTCTCTTAGAGGACTGATCTAGAATAGCAGTTAAAACACTTCTAACAGTCCTTATTTGCCTCTCCCAAACACCTCCCATGTGGCTTGAAGAGGGGGTATTCAGAACAAACTCGCATCCATATTGTTTCAACTGTTCTTTGTTACAGTCTTTCAGTGCATTCAAAAACTCTCCCTTAGCACCTACAAAGTTAGTACCTTGGTCACACCTGATTTGTCTTACATGTCCACGAATAGAAATAAAACAACGTAACGCATTAATAAAAGCATCACTAGTAAGATCATCTAGCATTTCAATATGTATTGCTCTAGAACACATACATGTAAAGAGAAGACCATACCTTTTAAGTTCTTTTCTACCCTCTTTCACAAAAAAAGGTCCAAAACAGTCAATACCACAGTAGGAGAATGGGGGTGTCGTTTCCATTCGATCCTCTGGTAAGTCTGACATCCGTTGATCTTGAGTATTTCTTCTGTACTTTCTGCAGGATGTGCACTTGTAGATGTGTGAAGCAACTGCGCTGCTGCATCCTGTAATCCATAGGCCATTGGAACGCAGCTCGTTGACAGTTATTCCTCTTCCTTGATGCCGCACTTTCTCGTGGAAGTGTTTAATGAGTAAAGACGACACATGACTTGATTTTGGGATAATGGCAGGATGTTTGACATATGGGTGAAGACTAGATCTTGTTAAACGTCCTCCCACCCTAAGTACTCCCTGCTCATCAACAAATGGACTTAGGTTGTGCAACTTGTGTGTCTTATCCTTAAGTTGAATGTCTTTTCCTTGTTTTAAGTCTCTGATTTCCTTGCTGAATGTGTTTTCTTGTGCAAGTTTTATTATGAACAGTTCTGCTTCTTCTCTGTCTCTAACATTTGTGTTTTCACCTTTTGTTTGTGAGAATCCTTTAAAATCTTTCACAAATTTCCTTAGACAAGCAATAGCTTTAACAGCTCTTCTCCAGTCTGAGAATTTGATAAGACGGTCTAGTATTGTTCTCTTTTCCTGTACCTTGGTGTTGAGCACATGAGCTGTTTTAAGCTCAGGGTCATTAGACATGACTTCAGTATCCTTGTCGTTTTTGAAAGGCAGTGGCATTTCATAATATCCGTCCTGCTTTTGTTTAATTCCTTGTTGTAGCTTTGTGAGGAAGCGAAGATCTTCTTGTGAAATGCTTGTCTCTTCCACTGCTCTCTCTGAAAAGTCTGATTCGAGTGCTTTGATTATATCTGGAAATGTTACTTCCTTTACTTGTGTCTTGCAGACATAATGAACTTCATTCTTTAGCTTTGTATTTAACTCAGTCTCTGGTATCACTTGTCTTACAAAGATGCGGTGACTTACTCCAATCACATCACTGACTGCTTCACATGAATCACAGTAACTTATGATGCTCCAGCCTAAATCTGTTTTCTGGGCATATGGCTGGTTTTCTTCTCCACATACAACTTCTCTAGGCATTAAAGCTTGTGGGCAGTTGTACCCTAACAGAAGCCCTATTTCACAGTCCAGTGGTGGAGCAATATGTTCAATGAGATGCTCCAAATGTGGCCAAGCCCTTGCAGTGTCTGGAGTAGGAATGTGACCACGATTAGCAGGTATAAACTCACGCGTGTAAGCAACTGGCACAGTAAGTTTCTTCTTGGAAAACAGTCCTCTTATTTGCAGAGCTTCAAGTTTTGTGCATGGGACAGTTGTTTTCTTAGATGACATTGTAGATAGTTTGAGCTTAACTTGAGTTTTCTTTGTGTCCAAGTTGTCTGCTACTTCGTTGAGAATGAATGATGAATCACTCTGTGTGTCCAGCAGAGCATAGACAAGTACTTCCTTGCTTGGTTCACTGTTTGTGGATACATAGACAGGTACTATTGCAGATGTCTGTGTATTATTACTTTCATGAGTCACTCTGTTAGATGTACTTTCACTGACTGTATCTTGTGACTGTGTTACTTGTTGCTTGGTTTCTTTTTGTTCACTTACTTGTTGCTTTTTATGTTGTTCTTTCGTTGTCTCTTGTCTTTGTTTTTCTTCATGCAAGCAAGTGGGATGGCGTTTGGAACATGTGCTGCATGTCATCCGGTTGCTGCAATTTTTGGAGAAATGGCCAGTGTTTAAACAGCCAAAACATAGTTTTTCACTTTGAATAAACTTAACTCTCTCAGTTACTGGTTTCTCAGTGAACTTCCAACACTTGTGTAAACTGTGTCCTGCCCTTTTACAAAGGACACAGGACACCATGCTCCTTTCAGTAGAGTTGGTTGTGAAGATTTTTGCTGTATCTTGTCTCTTCTGAATGGGTGTAAATTGAGGTTTTGTCTTGGGTTTGTCAGAGTCAATTTGTCTTATGGCTTGGTATGATGTAATGGGATTACATGCAATACTTGCCTCCATTGACAGGAACGTTACAAAGTAACTGAAGAGTGGGAACTGTCTGCGCTCCAGCTGGTACTCTGTGGCTTTTCGATTCCATCTGTTACTTAACCAGTCTGGCAGTTTAGCAGCAAGTTTTTGGTTCTCAATACCATCATTGAGGATGTTCAGATTATCATTATTAATCATTGCAGATTGGCAGCTTTTTAAAAAATCCACAAATTTTCTTAACTCTGTACTATCTTTTCCAGTGAGTTTTGGCCAGGAGTGTAACTTGTCCCTAAAGGCCATAGCAATGACAAAAGGCTCACCGTAACGTTCATTGAGCATATTCCATGCTGCTTCATATGAATCTTCAGACCCAATCAAGAAATAGCCATCTAAGGCTTCTTTAACAATGCCACCTACATACTTCTGTAGGAAGAATATCTTTTCTGCAGTGGGAATGTTCTTTCTCTCTATGAGAGTTTGAAAGGATGCCTTCCAATGCTTAAACTTAAGTGGATCCCCACTAAATACTGAGGGTTCTGGAATAGGTAGTCTATTAGCTGACATAGCTTCTGCCAAAACCTTTATAAGCTCACCTGTACTCTCATGAGTGATGTTTGACTCTCTTGGTGATTGTAAGGGCATATGAGCAATGTTCTTGAGCTCTGATACCTGTACATTTGCAGGATTTAGAGTGAAACTTTCTTGCTTTACTGCAAAGTAGTCTTCATCATAAACTTCTAGTTTTGCCTTCGCTGCATTGAATCTTTTGAGATTTTCCAGTCTTTCAATTTCTCTTTTCAAGTTCTCAAGTGACTTTCTCCTTGCAGCATTTTCCTCTTGTTGTCTCTTTATCATAGCCACTTTCTCCTGTTCTCTTTTAAACTTGCGCTCAGTTTCCTCTTTCTCCTCTAGGAGGCGTTGTGACACTGCAGCTGCTTCTTGTTCTGCAGTTATGCGTTTGTCTTCTTCTTCGAGCATTTGCACTTTTTCTCTATGTCTCTCTTGTTCAGTCATTAACTGCAGCACAGCCCTTGTAGCTTCATACTCTGCAGCAGCTTCTTGTCTTTTGGCTGAAGCATTAGAAACAACTGTAGTGGCTTTAGACAGACTATGAATTGAACTACCAACAGAGCTAGAGGATACAAATATAGAGCTAGCATCAGGCCATACGATCTCTTCTTGCTTTTCTCCTTCAATGTGAGATTTAGCATTTTTCACAATTGCGTCAGTCACTGATGTGCATTTGTCTATTTTGGAACGCATGTTTTGAGGTGGGCCGTCAATTGCTCTATATTCATCATAAACATCATTAAGCTCAGTTACTTCTCTTTGAACAGTGTCTATATGTCTTTCGAGAATGTCTACTGGATCTCCCTTTATCACAGATTTTTTAGCAACTTTAATCAATGCCTTCCATCTGTCATAAATGCTGTCAAAGTGACGTTGCAGCCTTTGTAACTTTTCCTTGTGAAATTCTTTTCCTTTATCTGTGAGTGTGCGAAACCTTTCACTTTTACGCTGCTCAACTTGCACTGTTTGCTCTAAGGTTTCTTCGATTTGCCTTTCTTCTGCAGCTTGTTCTGCAACTTCATTTGTTTCTGACATTTTGATTTTATTGATATTTTCATTTACTTATTTCTCTTTTCACTTATTACTTGATGAAAATGTCGTTTTTATTTATTAACTTGACTTGAGAAATTAATTGTGAACTTGGTTGCATTAATTCCCTTCTTGTTACCTTGTTTACTGTTGTTGTCAGGCTTAACACAGTTCCTTATTGTTTCTCCCTCCTTGTGTCACTTTTCCAAACATAAACTTGAATGTCTGGCCTCTGGACGTCTTGTTGAGGTAGCAACTGTTGAACACGTGTCTCCATAAACATTTGCAGCAGCTTGGTCCTTGGTGCAGTGACGCGATGTCGCCACCAGGGGGCCGGGAATCATGCAGGTCCGAGTTCGACTATCACTTCCACCTCGTCTTACTTAATAAAACGTCATTCAGAGTTCTTTATACTGATGGCTTGAAAGTTTAATGTTGTACATAGCTTGAGCATAACACCAATGTTTTCACCGACGCCACCGTCGAACTAAAAACACAACATAAGAATACCATAAGGTAGAAACAAGGTGTAAAATAAAGACATAAAATTGCATAAAATATATAAAACATACCTCGCTGGCTGACCCAAAAATACAAGGCAGAAATGAGGTCTTATTTAGCACTTTTGTTGTTTTAAACCGTGGCCTTGATAAGCCAAGCTGTGTTTCTTGCTTGGGGTGTGCATCACTCTAAAACGTCCCAGCGGAACCAACATAACAAATAATTGTTCCTACCTGGGAATATTCACATTAATGTCCTAATGACATGCAAAAATATGCTTAAGGCAAATAAAATACATAAAACAAAAGTATGGCAGTAAAAGATACTGCTACTAACTCTCTTTATTCACAGGAAATCAAGGACATTCTTAGAATAAGATCATAGAATTGTTTGGTGCCAGAATAACCGGGAAAATATGATCTCTGCTTTCATCTTGTTTTGAAAGTTATAATCTAACTGGTTTCTTAGTTATTGTCATATTTCTTGTTCCAAAAGATCTCTCATTAAATCATTCCTTATCACACATACATGATAGCCACAACCCACAAAACATCCAAAGCAATCTAATTGGCTCCCGCAAACACGTCGACCAATAGAACCGCTTAGACCGTGACAAAACCAAAGCGCAAAATTCAAATCATTTGATTTTGGTGCTGGCCGCTAAGATGCCCACTGCAGTGTTATGTACGTGTTCTTTAATCTTTTATTTTCTTTGTAAC
The DNA here is from genome assembly GCF_900634775.1 of Gouania willdenowi. Lineage (NCBI taxonomy): Eukaryota > Metazoa > Chordata > Actinopteri > Blenniiformes > Gobiesocidae > Gouania > Gouania willdenowi. The sequence continues at coordinate 28,820,295 of NC_041058.1, forward strand.
AAAGTGTTTTCTTTCATTAGACCTTTTAAACAAGCTTGCGCGTCCAGAGATAAAACCTCCTGTTCCAAATGAAGATTCTGAACACTGAACCAAGAACCAAGAACCAAGCCTGAAGGAGCTGAACACTGAACCACAAGAACAAAGCCTGAATACGCTGAACAAAGGCCAGACAGGCCTAACACAGGTCAGAACCAGTGGAAACCTGCTGACTGAATGAGCTGTGAAACCGACCAGCCTAACACAGGCCAGAAAAGGACCCTTTCGGACACACTCCAGCGGTCCAGAGCCACGCTTTACTGCTTCAGACTCCTCTCGCCAGTCCGCTCTGCCACAAGAGAAGGACCACCGACCACGGACCCATCAGAACCGAGGTACTCTGGATCTCAAATTCTAATCGGACCTAAAATAATTGCAGCCACATGTTCCAAACTGATCTTATCATAGCACACACACGCACGCACGCACGCACACACACACACACACACACACACACACACACACACACACACACACACACACACACACACACACACACACACACACACACACACACACACACACACACACACACACACACACACACACACACAGAGAATTCATGCTACTTTTCTTTCCTTCTTTCTTTCTCTACTAAGCTTTTACCTTTTTTATTTTATTTATTTATGAAAATATTACAATCATAAGGTTTGCTATATGGAGAGTAGACAGTCTTGACAAGAGTTCGCAACCCTGGATGACCTGGTATTAATAACTAAGTGATCTGAAACACTTTCACTCGATTTCAGATGGCACCTCTTGGCAAATTACTGTAATATTAATAATAATTAATATTATAATTCTTATCACTCCTTGTCCAAGCTCATCCTCCTACAGCGGTCAGGACCCCTTAGCGGCCCGCAAAAGTGCCCAGCCAATGACCCACTCTGCAGTTTTGACAACCCGTTACAGCTTCTTCTTCTCAGCCAGCGTGGTGTTCCCATACTACACTTTGATACCACTGGTGAGGATGCTCTCAACGAGACCTCTGTAGGCCTCAATCAGGGGTTGATGTTCTTCTTCAGCAGCCTGATAAAGTACAGCCTCTGCTGAGCTCTTTTCACTGTAGCACCAGTGTTATTTGCCCAGCTGAGGTTCTCAGATACATGAAGGCCAAGGAACTTGTGGCTGTCAGTCTGCTCCACCTCAATCCCACTGATAGTTAGTGACTGCAGAGGGGGGCTCTCTTCCTGTAATCCACAACTACTTCTTTGGTTTTTTCTACCTTAAGAACAAGGTCATTGTCCTCTCTGTAGACAGTTGTCCTGTGGACCAGGTCCCTGTATGCAGACTTATCTCCATCTCTGATGAAGCAAAGGATAGTTATGTCGTCTGCATACTTAATAATGAGGGTGTTGTTGTCATGTGGGGAGACACAGTCATATGTGTATAGGGAGAAGCGGGGATGGAGCATCAGATCTGCATACATTCAAGGTTGAGATTGAGACAATCTTCAGCAGGCTGTTCTCAGGGGGGCTGATGATGAGAAGATAGTTCTTTTCAGACTGGCTAGTCACAACATTTGACTATCATCCCTATTGTCCCTAGCCATTCAATAATCCATTAATGTGGCCATTTCCCTTGACCCAAACTCTTCACTCCTCCTTAAAGTTACACGGTGGATTCCACCTGAGAGTTCTGAGTTCTCAGAGTTCGGCCCCCTCCATCAATGACTAGCGGCTACCAATAATGCTGTCAATGGAATTCGAATTTGCGAGAAATCAGGAAAATGCCAGTTCCAATTAGCTGAAGTCCTGTTATAGGTAGGTGCTCCATAAACCCATCTGTTAAACGTTTAGGGAGCTTACTTAGAAGTCAATCGACATGCCCAGTCGACATCACCTTTACCCCATTGGCCCCCTCGAGCAATGTCAGCTTCCCCACGAGCAGATCAACTCGAAGGGAGAAGCTTTGGAAGGTTTAGGAGTCTCCGGAATTAATGTCAGGAGAATTTAAAATTGCTGCAATCTCACTTTGTGTGAGTTGATCTGGCTGCCCGTATTGGCATTGACTGGCCTGCATATTAGCAGTATAGGGCTGTGCATAGTGCCTGCAGGCCTGAACTATCAAAGCCTCATCCAGCACCAAGTATTCCATGAACACCCAATATTTATAGTGCTCAGAAAGTTCAGTGTGCGGATTAAGTATATACTCCAGTGCCATCTTGAAATCAGCAAACTCTCTCTCGCTGTTAAGGACCAGTTTAGGGAGTTCTGGTACTGGAACTGGCTACCTTGGATGCTGTTGAGATAGTGTATACTGAGGCTGAACAGTGTACTGTTCCTATAAGACTTGTGCGGGCTGATGAGTTGCTGGAGCAGGCGGCAGAGACACCAATTGATAGACCGGCTGAGTCTGTAGAGGTGGCTGAGGCTGATGCGGTAACGGTGGTGGATGGCTCAGTTGATAAACTGGTGGATGATGGTCTGGTTGTACAGAAGCGATCGGAGGGGGCTGATGCATAGTCGCAGCTGGTGGTTGGTGGGTGACATACTGAGCCGCTTGACGCAGATAGGTTGGTGGCAGCGCAGCTGGAGGAGGCGGTGGCGTTGGTGGCAGCACTGCTGAAGGAGGTTGTGGCATTGGTGGCAGCACGGCTGGAGGAGGCTTGCATGTTTGATATGCAAGTGTTGCTGGTACAGGCTGGAATTGAATCTGTATGACCGCAGGCATATTGCTGTGTGCAGTACTCACACATGATGGTGGAGGCTGGTTTGGCAAGTAGATAAGCTGGTACACAGGTGCTGCTGGCATGGGTGGGCCCATGAGGCTTAGGACCGGTGTTGCCTGAAGACTTGTCTGTGGAGGGCTCATGCTCGTTGTTGTGAGGAGCAGGGGCCTTGGAACTCCAGATAGCGTTGCTGATGTTTATGTTGCTGGAAGAGACTGCGTTAGCATGTAGCTCTCCTGTCTGCTGCTTGAGTTGAGTTTATTTATCATTGCACATGTTACAGAGCAACGAAATTACATTTCAGTTTCATCCATTTTCAGTTTCAGTGTGGCACTGCCCTTATGGCACGCCTCCTACTGACCAACCGCTGGGAGGGAGGAGGGTTGGAGCCAGAAGAGACAGTGACAAATATAGGATATGTAGTGATGTAGGGGAAGTGAAAGTGTTCGTTGAGATAAGCCTGTTTACTCAGACTCTGCTGCTGACTCTCACATAGAGATGACCTGATGTGACTGGAATACTGTTTGTTGCAGTGATGATACAGGCAAATTACTTGGGGCTGGATAGGGGATCTCAGTTTGGGATAAGCTGGGCCACAAGGTGTCGGAGGGCTGCTGTCGTCGTCAAAGATGCTCTCCGTTGGGTTCTGACTGTGGCACCTGTTGAGACGGAGTAGAAGATTGGGGGCCTACACAGACAGTTAGCAGACCAGGTTGGTGATTAGCATTAGATGTTATGTCCCATTGTCTTACCCCATTGACTGCACCAACCACGGAAGGACAGTGCAGTGTGGAGCTGGTCATCTTTCACAGGAGACTCGGTCTGCTGGTGGGGTGACTGCAGCTGTTATGCGCTGGCGCTGTAGCTGACTTGAATTGGGGCAGTATAAGGCATTAGGGCTGGTGGTGAGCTAAGCTGATAGCCTTGTAGGTGTGTTTGAACCTATTGTAATCTACCTCCTCCTTGCTGTCCGCTTTCAGATGTTGCTGTTCTCTGTGTATCCATGGCGCTGTAGTGGGTGAAGTAATCCGACTTGAAGGACCAATATTGGAGAATATTGTTCCTCCCGTGTGTGAATGTGTGTATTAAAGATTGCTGGGACACCTCATCCACACAGTTGCTCGAGTTGGATAGGAAAACGAGGATACAGAGTTCAGTCATCTCTTTATATGCCTCAGCACGACAACAGTGATGAACTGTTCATTAGTTCACTGATATAAAGGATAAACAATGTGATGTGATGGTATTCTGGAATAATAACAAAAACAAAAAACAGATATAAATGAAAAACGGGGCCGACCGGAAGTGACAAGGTCAGTTAGCATTAGCGTTAGCTCTGGTAACAAACATCCATCAAACATATACGCTACCCGTAAGGTTTATAACTAACAAACAACTGCTTAAACATGTTCATAGTGAGCTAAACTTACTTCCTTGTGAACGCATCACACATTTAAAGTTGACGATACATCGGCCCGTCGAACATTTGTGGGGTGTAACAGAGAATATTGTCACCCATACACTCAGCAGTCAGGACCCCTGACTGGCACACAAATGAAACAAAGGAAGTTTATAACAAGTTTTGTTATCACCTTTCATGCTTGTGTTCAACTTATTCAGCTGGTCAAAAACATAAGCAAGGTAGGTAAGCCAACTGGTCTGGACTTCAAGTTTAGTTGCCAGTGTGCTCTTGGTCTGAGAGGAAATCGTGCACCTGCACTCTCAGTTTAAGTCTCTGTAGTGCTTTCCCCCATCTATATCTGTATGTAGCAGCAGATGATGATGGTTTGGATAATGGGGTTTACCTGCCTGATGCGAGAGACCTCTGTGCCGACCTGTCATAGACGCTGTGAAGAAACAGTCTACCAATTGTTCTAACCCCTGGCTTTTTCAGGTAATGGCTTCCAGAAGACGATGTGTTCAACTACATCAGGGTACCCACAAGTTTTTGGCTTGCGAACTACTTACAGTGGGGCAAAAAAGTATTTAGTCAGCCACCAATTGTTCTCCCACATAAAATGATGACAGGTCTGTAATTTTCATCATAGGTGCACTTCAACTGTGAGAGACAGAATGTGAAAAAAAAAAAATCCAGGAATTCACATTGTAGGAATTTTAAAGAATTTACTTATTTTCCACCATAATTTACAAATAAATTCTTTAAAAATCCTACAATGTGAATTCCTGGATTTTTTTTTCACATTCTGTGAGATTGGTCAATTGGTGGCTGACTAAATACTTTTTTGTATACCACTGTATACCACAGATAGCTCTTTGCGATCTACTGCATTGTTGATATTGTAGGAAGATAAGGGTAGTTAATAATAGGTTATATGAATGAGAATATTAATCATGATTATTTATATTAGCTCAACAAATTACTGGGTGCCACCTCTTAAAAAGAGGAAATATGTCTAGGTTTTTCTTTTGACTAAACAAAGTATTAAATCAGGGAAGTGAATTCTAAATCTACACCATCATCACAGCTTTAATGAATCAGAGGAATCAAAAATTACTTTTAACCTTTTTTTCACAATTCAACAATTAACACGGTAAGGATAGTTAAATCCTGATGAAATGCATTACTAAGCTAATAAAGGTGAAGATTATATGTAGTAAAGTGAATCACTATTCTAAACTGATCTAGACTAACTATTGTAAAATCAAAGAATAGACTCAAAAAGCGAGCTCATAAAACAAAGAGGGAAGACAGACAGGGGAGACGAACAAACATGAATGAGATGAACGGTGTGGAACATGTTGTTCGTGTAGGTAAGTGTGCAGTTATGGAAGGTTGTAATGTAGTTTAAGTGAGTCAGTTCTGCTGGTCCATTGTTCACTGGTCCATACCTTGAGCTGCGGTCTGGGTTAGACCTGGAGACGTTCTAGGTTTGCAGGAACAACGTCAGTATAGCTGCGCTGCCGTGCCGCCGTTGAGTTGATGATCGCAGCCAGTTTCAGACTAAGAGGGACCACGGTATGGTCCGCAATTCAGATGTTGGAAGGTCGGCTTTCAGGCACACTCTTTTGCGTCTTAGGCTTTCGCTGCGAGCAAGGTTCTTAAAAAGTCTAACTGATGCAACTACAAATAAAAGAAAAATGAAATGAAAGACTGGAAACATGAGGGAACACGTGTGAGCCTGAACGCCCGCGTCCAAAACTAAAGTTTCGGGCAGCGCGTCTTTTTTTAAAAAGAATTTGGAGACGCCTTTTGGAGGAGGTGTTGAGTCATTGTGAGATCATATCGGTGATTGGTCAATGTCTCTGCTTTCAGCTTGTGGGTGTGTCTCAAGTGTGGGTGTGTAGTGGAATGACATAGACAAAAGAGGGAGTTCCTAAACATATAAGAATGCCTAATAATTAATTCCACATATTTCAAAACATCTTTTCAACATCATATCTTAATATATCATCTATTATGCAACAGCTAGATACCAGACAAAAATAGCATAGTTAGTACTTAATAAACCTGAATGTCTAAATTAATGTTAAGGAATTTTCTTTACCATATGGTTAACGGTCAGTACCTTGAACTAAGCTTTGTGATGTTTTCTAGTATTTAAAGCACCTTTTAAATGATGAAACATTTTAAAATAGCATTCTGTTGGTTATTGAATTACATGAAAAGAGTGGCATAGAACAGATAATATTTGCAATTTCAATTTCTGCAGCAACCATTCCAATAATCCTTTCTTTTGTGATTTTTCAAACAAGTACATGTTCTTTGTTCTCATGTGAGCGGGAAACAAAAAAGCTGGTATTATTCCAACGTCCCGTCAGGGGGTCGGAGCCCAGAGTTTGAAAACTTAGCATGTAAACATTGACTGATTGTTTCCTTTGTAGCAGAGAGGTGATAACAGGATCAAAACTGTTCTTTGATTCTCCTGTGCCTTTGTTCGGGCAGGAATTGGGACAAGATCCCCCTGTGGTGCATGTTTGCATTTCACAGTGGGATGCAGACCCTCTGACTCCATTGACTGGTGAAACTAGTGTCCTAAGTCAAAGTTCAACTTGGAGGATTTGGTTCCCTACAATATTTAAACAGTAACACTTAAAAACTAAAAATACATTTTAAAAATGTATATATGTAGCAATTGGAATTAACAATAGGTGTTCAGAATTAACTGAAAAAGGGCTGGAGGTAGGTTGTAATACATTTATTGACACTGGCACATCAAACAATATAAGCCCAGTAATCATGATAAGTATACTATCACTTTAAACTCAGGGCACACAGCAAACCAACAAAACCACAGCAACTTAGAATATGGCCGCAGTGATAGATAAATATAATGATTACAAGCAATAAATTGCCAATTAAAGTGACATGATTACATTAAAACATATACAAATGGTTAAAAGGTTGGTGGGATAAAAACAGTGACAGGTAAAAAGGATTCACTCACAGTCCTAGAGAAAATACAAGTTATTAGACAATCAATCAAACAGAATTAAACAAATCTATTATAAGTGGAATTCATACCTTTGCCAAAACGGGTCCTTTTACAGCCCTTTACACATCCAGATAGTTATGGTAATTTAACCAATAAATATTCAACTGGAGCTTCACTGTCTCGTTCTGGCCGGAGATTCAATCCCATTCTGCTTTGATCATGCCTAATTATACAAACGTGCATTTGTTTAGGTTAAAAGGACGGCATGTAAAGTGACTAGTGCAATGAGCTTTAAAAGGCTAAAGAAACTTACAAGCTTTATCTCGGGATTCCGTGCACAGCAGCCGTGTTGTGCTTTCAGTGAGGAGCAGAGAGGGAGATGGACTGATTGTGCGTCGGTTAAATAGGTCCGTCAATACCACGGACGTCCTTCGTGGTTCCCACCCACTGACTTCCGTTCACCCGTTACATATACAATCAAAATCAATTTTACAAATATATTTGTAAAATAAAGTTTGTAAAATGAGCAGAGTAAAAAAAAACATTTCGAATCATAACCATAGGGGTGATAGATCAGATTTATTGTTGTCACATATGTTGAGCTACATAAATGAAATTATTTCTCTACATTTAACCCATCCCAGAGGAGCAGTGGCAGAATCAACTTTCTGTGAACGTGTGATGGTCGGCAGTTTGTTTACTACAGCATCTCAGATCATCTCACAGTTAAAATCCACAGAGGCACCAAAAACAGCTGCTCACTTCTATTGGGAGAGATTTGTCTCAAAAATATAGTACAAATAGATCCACAATTTTCACATGTATTTTTTAGATTCTTATTATTAATTAGTTTATTTAGGAGGGACAGAACAAAGAGCTTTGTTACATTTTTAAAAAATACCAGCCGATGCCATATCCATCTAGCCAAAGGATAATTTGGTTATGGTTATGTTCAAACTCTGAGTATGTTCGGGCTCAAATGAGGGAAACTCTGAGTATCACATTCCTGAAAGCGAGTGTATCACCATGGTAATATTGTCCATGAACTAAACCTACTCGCTGGCTCCTAATCTACCTGGCTCCGCCCACCTGAACACCATTTCTCAAGGAACATTTTTATTTTACTTTAACTTGACACTCTTCTATGAAACACATTAGTAACATCACACACCACAATTGTGCTCACATCTTTACTAATGTTGTGTTGCTTTAGGTTTTTTTTTTTTTGCAAACGGTAGTTTTCTTTATAACATTGTGGATGCAGATCATTAAGTGAAAGACACTGAGAGGTTGATCTGCATTAAAATGCCTGCTGACGTAGTAAAGTTCCCTGGGTACAAACCTGTGGCAAATTTAAAGGGGGAGATTACAATGTAAATGAATCCACTTTGAAGACTTGATTGTTGTTTCACACTATAATACAGTTTGATCTATAGATCACATAGCTTTGAAGTTATAGTGGAGCAGTGAGTTTTGACACCGGTCTTGGAAGCATAGGTTCAAGGTTTCGCATCTCGCTTCATTCTTTTTTTTTTAATGACAAAATTGTTTGACGTCGAGATGACTTATTACATTAAAAATCAATATAAAGGGCTCTCTATGCAGCCATCCAATGCTGCTGCCATGTCTCCTCAGACACATTTTCTTAATATTATTCCCCGCTCATCACATCACATCACTAAAGCAATAAAGTGATGAATCCACCAAAAAGCGTGACTAATCACGGGTCATTTAAGCCACTATCGTCACTGAAGTGGTGTTCAGGTGAACACACCTTTAGAACAGGCTCATATTCCTCAACAGGCGGCTAATTTCACCCATCAGGGTGAATAAATTACTCTCTTTCAGGTGGCTACCATGGTTGTTCATTTAACCTGCACATACTGTAAGTAACCCAAGGTTTCCATACTCAGGGTTGATTGACCCACTTCATACCAGCTGTAATTTAATCTAATACCCAGAGTTTCCCATCACGAGGTATGTTGACCCAGAGTTAACCCTCCTTTATAGACTACACCCCTGGTCCCCACATGTGTTTTTCAGATCAACAAATACATCCACGATTTTCAAGTGTTTTTCAGATCCACAAATGTATCCACAATTTATATATCAATGTGTGTTATATCATTTGTGTGTATATTTATCATGAATTATCATGTTAAATCTTCAATTGTGCTTTTGGATTGAGCAAAGTGGATCGGATCGATATTTTTGAGACAATTGTAACGCAGCTTTTCTCTGAAAAACATGTGAAAATCTAAAAAATGCATGTGAAAATTGTGGATCTACTTGTGAATATTTTTGAGACAAATCTCCCCCCATACTCTTCATCAAAGACCCACAGAATAAATCCCGGAAGTTAGCGTGATAAAAAGAAATTCTGCTTTGTAGTACAGGCCCCTTTGTTTAGGGCAGTAAACCTTTGTTTACTTCTTCATTTTACTTTTGTAGCAGCTTTTCTTCCATGGCATTTTTTACTTTCAAAACTAATGATTGTATAATTGGTGAATTAATATTTGTGAAATGTTTTTTATGTGTCACATCACAGGAAAACTTGCTTTTAGTCTTAACTAAAGCAAATAGGGGATCCTAAAAATAATAATAAACAATACAAAGTGTCACATTTCTATGTTTGTACCTTTGTGAACATGCTGTAGCGATTTAATATTTAAAGTCCAAATGGAAATTAACTCTTTCTTTGTTATAAATATGACTGCATTTTTCTTTTAAATTGAACATGACATTATTTGTGCAGATTTTTTTTTGTAATAAACACATTTCTGACCCCTGCCTTAAATACATCAATACTTAAAGAACAATTTTGACATAATGCCTCTTTAAGGATTAGTAGCCTTTAAAAATAAATAATTGGGAAATAAAAAACACGTTAAAAAGAGCACCCAAACAAATGTTCAAGGTGTAGCACACTTATTGTCTAAACCAGAAGGTTGATAACCTTCATTTTGCATTCATTCATGGCGGCATAATTGCTATAAGTAGATTTTGCTGTATACAAAATAAGCCCATGGTGTTTGTATACATGTTTTCTGGTCATAAATCAACATGAAACCCTTCCTTTTTTAGAAACTTTTATTTTATTCATTTTTACAAATTCATTTACCAATAGTCTCACAGGAGAATATCTGCTCCAACAGTTCCACCTAGTGTTCAGAATGAGTCATTACACCGTTTTAGAGTTTTTTTTTTTTTTTTTTTTTTTTTTCCCTGACTGAAACATTTATAAAACAGAGCTGATTTCATTCATCCTCATCCTTTTCAAAAGAACATTCCCTTTGGTCAATTTCAATGCTTACATCGCATTTGTGATCAAGAGGCTGGGTTTAATAATCAGACTGAGGCTATGTCATGCAGATTTCTTGATACAGGCTACCAGTCCACTAAATCCAACAAGCTCTTGACAGGGTACAGTGCTTGAAGTGCAATACTCTTCTCCAGAATTGCACAAGACGTAAAGCTATTTCTCAGTCTCACCCCTTTTTTTATTACTACCTATAGCACACATGCTAAACAGATCAAACACATTGTTAATACAAACTAATCCATTATTCAGAGTGATCCTCTTTTAAACAAAGTTTTCCCAGAATCTCCTGTTGTGTCTTTTAGACATGCACCCAGTCTGAGGGACAGATTAATGCATTCACACCTACCAGTGGAAAAGAAAGAACTGGGTTAAATAAACCAGCTGGTGCTTTTAAATGTATGCACTGTCATCATTGTGATAATGTTGCACAAATGAAAGAGTTCATTGATTTTCATACTAAAAGAACTTACAAGCAAAAGGATTTCATTAATTATATCACTACCATTGTCATATATCAGTTGTTTTGTCCACGTAGAGAAGGTTTTTTTTCTACATAGGACATACACAAAGACATAGGGATCTTATAGCTGAGCATAAATATGCAATTCAAACCAGAAGTAAAAAACCCTATGGCCAGACACTTTAATACTGTAAATACCACAATGTTTATGTTTCCCTACTGCGCATTTTGGGTATTGAACATGTTAAACCTTTGATTGGAGGAGGAGATAGAATCGAAAAGCTCAATCAAAGGCAAGCTTTCTGGATCTATCAGTTGGACGTTTTACAATTTCCTGGCTTAAATGTTAATTTTGACCTTTCATGTTTTTTGTAATATATGTTGGATTGTCTCATTCTCATTGCTTTTCAGGTATATTAAATTAAATCAAATCAAGCTTTATTGTTATTTTGCCAACCATACATAGTACATACATACAAGATGAGAGAACGTTTCTCCAGAATCCAGTTAAAAACATACATATCTTCCATACCATACATACACGCATACTCACACACACATCCCTGAAACGTCTTTATAGTTAAACATTTTAAAGTTAGTTAAATAGAATATAGCAGCCAGAGTTCATGAATAAAACAGCAGTTAAAGTGATCTTGTGAATAATAATTTAAAATGATGAGACTAAACCCACTATAAATACTAAAACTAAAAACAAAGTACTAAAATTAGATTAAGGTGCAGTGTTTACATATTTTGATCAGCTGGTCAGCATTCTAACAGCTTGTGGAACGAAGCTGTTGATCAGCCTTGTGGTTCGGCCTTTGATACAAATGAAACGTTTGCCTGATGGTAGCAGTTCAAAAAGTTTAAGGAGAGGATGTGTTGTTGATTACCTGATTTATCTCACCTATTTATCTCTTTCATTGTTTTGTCCGAGTCTGCGATTGGCTTCCATCACAAGGTGTGGGAGTGGCCAATATGTGATACCAGAGAGTGAGACTGGTGGGAGGACACTCACCTTGCTATCTTCGTATGACTACTTTCAATTGGCTGATGCCTATATTGGTGATAACAACCAGAAATGTTTGTTAGCCCTGACGAAAACCATGCTTGGTCGTAAAATTTTGGCTTTTTAACAATATGGCCATTAAAATAAAGCTTTTAAAAATGTATTTCCTCATTTTGTCTTTGTTATTTTTGGAATGCCTACTTTCCCCTTTTTTGACAAATTTCTTCCCCCTGTAGTTCCAAGAGCAGCCAAAAACTGCTAAACTTCAAACACTTTGAGCAGCCAGTCATTCGCCTGCCTTTGTTCTTCATTTATAAAACCGGATTGTAATTTGTAATTTTGTAATTCACAGTTGATTTTGCTGTAGACATAGCCGAGTAGAAACTAAAACACATACATAGCATTTAATAATTATGAAGGCAGTACTTCTGACATGTTGGCTCACATGGTTTAAAAGACAGAAAAGGTTGGGAACCCATCAATTAGATCCAAAACAAAAAAAAAAAAAAACAACAAAAAAAAAGAAGCAAAGACTAGGGGTGGGAGTAAGTTCTGTGCAAACAATTGCAGGTGAAGATTTCAAAACTTCAAGTCGACTTGTGTTTATTATAATTTTATTAGCTGGTGTTACGGCTGGTGCCTCCTGGCCTCTCAGCCTGCTCTTCCTCTCCTCTCCTAACACACCTGGCTCACATCAGTAATGAGGTAGGAGAGGGAGGAGGAGCTGTATAAAGGGCTGAGAGGACCAGAAAGCGGGAGGCACAACAACTGACCAGCAGCAGATGTGTGGGGAGAGTTCTTCAGCTCCCCACTGGACATCTTCGTAAGTTTGTTGTTTTAGTTTGGACTGGAGATTTCTGGTAGTCCTGTTTTCGTGTTCCGGTAGTTTTAGTCTTTCGTATGTTTTTGTCGATTTCACATCATTTAACACATCATCAGAACACAGGAATGAATCAGACAAATCCATTACATCACCAAATTTTCGCGTCTGTGCGCGCGTGACAGCACACGCTGGGAACACCAAACTCGGCTTGACAGCAGCAGGAACAAAAACACGCGACCCAGCAACGGGAACTTCTATCACTTCAGGATTCGAAAAAAACTTTCTCCCCGGCCAAATCGTTTCCTAGGATCATGTCCACTCCATGGACAGGCAGTTTGGCACGCAATCCGATTTGTACCGAACCAGAAACGAGTGGAGAACGCAAAAACGCAGCGGAGCTCTCAATACATTCATTTGAACTCCCCACACTAGAGCATCGGAACCACAAAAAGAGTCAGGAGAAAAAGGCAATATTGACTGCAACATCAGGGACTGAGTTGCGCCCGTATCGCGTAAAATCGTGATCGGCACCTGATCTTCCTCCTCTCCCGTCAGAGAGACAAACCCTTTGAGAATGAAAGGCCGATAACCTTCATCCACATCATTCACTCCATCTGCAGGGACAGGAGAACGAACAGGCTGAACAAAATTCACGCTTTTTGGCCTCTTCGATTTCTGTGCCTGTTCTTTACGCTGGAGCACAGGGCAATCAGCAACCAGATGGCCTGTCTCACGACAGTAAAAACATTCCCGATTGACGGAAGACACGGCTGCATAACGCAGCGGACTCCTGGGTGGGTTTTTAAAATGTTTATTAACGCCGACAGCGGGGGTGTGCTGACGTTGCGCTGAAGGAAAAACCCCACGGTGCGTCAGTGCAAACTCATCCGCACACACAGCAGCCTTCGAAAGGGAATCGAGCTTTTGCTCATTTAAATGAACAACAATTTTTTCCGGTAAACATGTCTTAAACTCCTCCAGTAAAATTAATTCACGGAGCTGAGGAAAGTTTATGGTCTTACTAGCAGCGCACCACTTATCGAACAATACGGCCTTTTCACGGGCAAACTCAACATAAGTCTGGGTGACAGATTTTTCACACAATCGAAATCTTTGCCGGTATGCCTCAGGGACGAGCTCATAAGCTCTCAGAACTGTGGCCTTCACCACATCATAATCAAGGCTTTCATCCATCGATAAAGATGCACATACCTCCTGGGCTTTCCCCACTAATTTACACTGTAGTAATAAACTCCAAACATCTTTGGGCCACTTTAGAGTAGCAGCAATGCGTTCAAAAGCATTAAAGTATGAATCCACCTCACTCTCTCTAAACGGTGGCACCAATGCAACGTGTCTGCTGATGTCAAACTGTTCGTGAGTGGAGTAGTGGGACATACCGAGTGACGTGGGCGGGGATTTACGGGCCGATTCGAGCTCCATCGCCCTTATGCGGAGATGCATCAGCTCAACCTCTCGGGTTTTCGTCTGCAACTCCACTTCTTTCAGGCGGATAGTCAGCTTCAGCTCCTCCGTATCACGTCCCGCCTGTAAGAGGACCATCGGATCCGTGTGGCGTCCCAGAGCGGCAGCGGGAGCCTCCGCTCCAGCTGTCACCTGGTCGCTGACAGTGACAGCAGACGTGGCAGCCTCCGCTTCCACTTCCTCATCTGACACGTCAGACTTGGCCACAGGCTCCGGCCTCAACACACCCTTCTCCAGAGAAAACACATTTCAAAGATTTAAATGGATATGGTTATTTCTGAAGTGGATTACAATCAAATCACTTTCTGAACATGAAGTGTAATAATATCAAACATTTTAGAGATTTTATTTAGCTTCAAAGCAAAATGCAAAAAGTAAAAACAAACAAATAAAAAACTCAATGCAAGTAGTAACACATTTTCCTATCAATTATTTGATTATGTACAGTATCAACAATTAACAATATTAGATCTGAGTCAGTAATGCTAGGACCTTGTAGTTTTCTTGAGAGAGAGAAGGTCTTTTGGTCTAGCGTCTCCTGATCAGACCAGCTGCAGAATATATACATTTTTTTCTTATAGTAAAACATTTTCTTTTTTGCAATTTTAATGACATTACAAAAAGGAACCACAGTAGATTTACAGAACAGCTATAGAGCCCAATGAAAGGGTCTATATTGTAGCAGGCAGAACTGATCGAGTCGCCTGTAGTCAGTCAACCTTGATCCAGACTTCATTGTGGTGAGTGAATGACGTGATGGAGTCATTTGCAGCCCCGATGTATGTTTTCTTATCTTCTGCATGACCACAGAGCTGTTGAAGAATCTTTAAATTCACCTCGCCTTTCTCACGATTTGGAATACCATCAAAAGACCTGAAATTGAAAGCACAAAGTTTTTAGTTTCTGTTAATATTTTAGCTTCTTTGATCTTTTGATGTGTCTTCCCAGATTTTTGCCATTTCATTTGAGGCTGGATGAAACAATTTCTGGGATGTACATTTATATTATTATTTCTTAACCTTTGTTTAACCAGGACAGTGTCATTAAGTTTAATAATCCCTTTTTGTAGAGATGCATGAGATGAACATGTACAATGTCTGTAATATTTTCAAATGTCACTTGTCCAATCCAGGTTGGACATTCTGGGTCCATTCTGTTTTGAGTTTGCATGTTCTCCCTGTGCTTCAATGGCTTTTCTCCCGATAATCAACTAGTCTGGGACACTCTGATGTTCTATCTCTCTAGAACATAGTAGGAATGGTGAGGAAGGATCTGCTGCGTTTGGAACTAACGGCCTTGCATTGATTATAGATGATGCCTCAGCCATTAGCGTACAAAGCACTTTGTGTGTCAGATGAGTGTGCTTGCTTTGCAGGAGCGTAGAGTCCAGTATTCTGCGAGTTACTCCAATCATCCTTTCCCAGACACCTCCCATGTGTGATGCGTGTGGGGTTTTGAACTCCCATGTGCAATCGTTGGCATGAAGATAGTTGACAATGTTGGGAGGGTTCTTGTTTGGTTGTGCCGTGCCTAGCTCCACGCCAGATGCAATGGAATTAGTACCTCTGTATGATTGCAGTTGCTTTGCTGGGCCTCGTATTGCAAAGAATCTGCGTATTGCATTAATGCAGCTGCAAGCGTCCATAGACTCAATGACTTCCAAATGTACACCTCTTGTGGTCATACACGTGAAAAGTATTGCCCACCTTTTTTGTGCTGCACCGCCTCGAGCGTGCCGAATCACTACCAACCATGGGCTGAACACATCCAACCCAACATATGAAAATGGAGGGCACATTTTAAGTCTCTCGGGCAGGAGGTCTGCCATTTTCTGAATCTCCAATTTCCCTCTGAACCTCCTGCACGTCACACAACAGTGGATGATGGACGAGACCAGTCTTTTGCAACCTATAATGCAGAGTCCAGCTTGTCTTATCGCACTTTCTGTGAACTGCCTTCCTTGATGCACGACTTTTGCATGACAGTGTTGGGCAAGCAGTTTGGTCACGTGATGCTTGCTTGGGAGAAATAATGGATTTTTGAATGCTGTGTTCAATGAAGCATGTTTGAGGTGACCTCCGAATTTGATGAGGCCTTCACTTATAAAGGGATTGAGAGCAACGATTGGACTCGAGCTGTGGACAGTTTGATTGTTGTTGAGAGCGGCATACTTGTCAGGAAACAGATTGAAGAATGAGGCTACTGGCAGCATCCAGTTTCTCTGGGGTGCGTGGCTTGCTACACCAATGCCAGCCTCTGCATGAGTGATTTGTTGAGTTGAGTGATGAGTGAGAGCGAGCTTGATGAATTAGGAGAGCAAAGGCATGAACCTGTTCATTCCAGTTTGAAAAACGCTGGAAGTGTTCTGGCGAGAGTCCATTTTTATGAATGTTTGTTGTGAAAGTAACGACTTGTCTGATTTCAGTGTCTACTTCAGGCTCGATTAACCTAAAGGGTTCGTGTGTTTCAAGTTCAGGCAGTTTGTAAAGAAAATCTGATCCCTTAAACCACATAGTGTCCATGAGTTGTGATGCAGGTATTGCCCTGGTAGCGAGATCGGCTGGGTTTTGCTCTGATGTGACTGTTATGGTCATTTTTATATTCATCATCATATCGTCAAATGTATGTTCATGTGTACAATTTGTCATGTTTTAATACATGATGACTGCATTACTCTTTACACTTTTGAACAGCTGAATCATGATTAAACAGTACAGATCATATTATTCTCAGTGCAGCACAGAGTCTCTGCTCACATGCAGATATACACTGACGCACACACTTATCAAGGACAGATAAGAGTGGCGCCCGATCTTCCTCACTTTTATACATTTCTTCATCATCCTCCAACATTTTCACTGTGGGAGCATATGACTCCCTCCCTTTTGTCTCTCAGGGTTGGGACCTTTTCTTATCTGTATAAAACCTTAAGCTGAAACTGTTAGAGGGCACGGCACTTCCTTCGGACGTCCGCCTGGACGGACGCTAATTTTGTTTCACTTTGTTCCATCTTGTACCTTTTTTCTTAGTTTTAGAATAAACCCTTTTTTATAAAACCATCAATGCTTCGCCTGGACTCCATCATTCAACCAGAGCAATAAATCATGTCTCCAAATGAGGTCAACCGTAAATTCAGCCGTAACAATTGGCGATCACGAACAAGGACCATCTTCTGTCCACCCCTCGGACAGAGACTGGATCACGAACCATCGGTTGAACCTCAAACACCAATTCGGACTAAGGTAAAGCTGCCTTTATAAACATATATATATATAAATTTTCATTTACATATATATTCGCTCTGTGTTGATTTTTTTTGGAACCAGTCAAGCATTGTATTGATTTTCAGCTTTGAGCTTTGATTTTGCCATGAGAAAGGCTCAAATGGTTGAGGTTCTTTGCTTTTTAATGCTGTAGGTTCCCTCTGTTTTTCTTCGGGCTCGGATATTTTGTTTAGGCATAAAATACGGCTGGTCATTATTTACTTTGGTTTTGTTCGGACACCCACAGCCTGTGAGGTCCTGACCATAGATAGACGGGCAACCAAAGTTTCCAAAACATCCCAGTGGTGCCATGATCTGAGTTCACCTCTGTACCGAAAGCAAAAAAGATTAAAACCCCGAACCTAACCTAAATTGTGTTTCTGTGAATCAAACAGATGAAGAATCCAATAAACAAATAATATATGCATACGCATATACAATCTTGGTATGATGTGAACTCAGATCATGCTTTCGGTGAGTTTTACTTCTTTTTTTTAGTTGTTTGGCTTTAAGGCTCTCATTTTGGAGAGAGCCGGCTTTGGGTTTTTTTTTGTTTTGTTTTTCTCTCGCAGTGAGAAGACACACGTCGGCTGCTGTGTTTCTGCTTTGGTTTTCTTTTTTTTTCTCTCAGAACAGTGAACACACACACACACACACACACACACACACGTACAGAGAGAGAGAGGGAAGCACGCGCACGGGCGCACACGCGCACACACAGCGCACGCAAAGAGAGAGAGAGAGCCACACCCACGAGAAGACACACACACACACACAAGAGAGAGAGAGGTAGCGCCCCTCATTGATTTCGTGACACAACATTGTGATTTCTCACCTCTCCCCCTGCCGACAGAATAGTGCCATCACACACAGACACTATTTTTATTTTTATTTTAAATTTTATTTTGATTTCATGTTTGATGGGTTCACTCTAAAATGAATATGAGCAACACACACACAGATGAATACAGTATTTCATTTTATTTTATTTTAATATTACTGTTATCATCATTATCATTTTTTTATTATTATTCTATTGTTGGCTTTGTGGTTGCCCCCCTGAAGAAACGACATCTTCAATGAAAGAATGAAATCACCTTCAACTCTTACGCTAATGAAATGTCAACATCATTCAAAGGACCAAGCATCAGAAGGAAATGGACAATCAAAGGTCTGTGACCTTTCAGGACTCAAGGACTCAACTCCCATTCAGCAAAGCAATGCTGAAAAAACTCGCTCAGTCCCAAGTCAACTCTTCATCGTCTATGAATGGGCCGCATGCCAATGCTGGGATTAACACATCCTGCCCCATCATCAAAGACTGAGAACCTGTGGGCGTCGGAGTGGACACTCCCCCACCAATGAGTTGCGAGTTAAACGCCACGACTACTGCCTGAATGATGGGCAGCAACTGCAGACTGGTCACACGTCTGCTGGAATATCTTCACCAAAAAAGACACTGTTTCAAAAGCCACAAGGATACCAAGCCACAAGAAGTCCACCACAGCCTTTGGTGGTAGTGCTAAATCACTTTAGCTTTGAACTTTGGCATGGAGGGGGACAACTAGCAAATAGCCAACAAGCTTCTCCTTCGATAGGACAATACTAACCCCTCTATCTTCTGACTGTGCACTAGATTATTTTGTTTTCATTTATTCTCTCACACGCAGACAGACCAGACATACAGTCACACACCCACATTCATAACTATGAGCTGAAACACAGGACCACCAGAACTTCACACAGCACCCTTCAGTTTGCCACATGAGACCAAGTGTGCCCATCATTTATCTTTGCTTTTATTCATTATGTTGCTCATTTATTTACACTGCTTTTGCCTTTATGAGAAAAGAACAAACAAAGGGGAAGAAAATAGTGTTACTGATAAGGTTGTTTTTGTTTGCTTTTCTTTCATTTATTCTCTTGTTGAGGGGAGGCCCCCACAATGCAAGATATGTTTACATCCGCTGAAGAAAGAGCCCTCTGTTGCCTCAGCTTTTGGAGCTGAAGTTTTAATTTTTTATTATTTTATTGGCCATGATTTTTTTTGAGCTCACACGTTTTTCTCCTTTGTTATTTCTGAACGATTCTTCTTTTTCTCTTTTGTTTTTACTCAATTTCAGGAAAATTGAGACAGAGATTGAGGACTGCAGCCTCAACCAAGTTTACATTTTGACATTTTTTGACCGATACCCTCGTAAACAATCTGTACCTTACCCTTTTTGAAGCTGCTTGCGACAGACAGCCTAGTTCAACATTCATTGTTTTCATTTTGCGTGCCTCCCCCTTACCGCGTCGGACTGTCTGGCCGGCCCAAAGCCACTCGACAGCAGGGGGGGGATACCAAATTTTTCCTGAGAAAAAAATGTCCCATTAGTTGCTATGAGTACATAGGCAATTACTTTTCAAACAAGAAGTCCTGGTTTAATGTGCAGAAAAAGGATAAACCTTGCTAGGGAAAGCACTCTTCGGGGGATAGTGGTCCACCTGATTTGATACATGCTTGGTAACCGAATACCGTTCTGAACAAATTTCTACGTTCCCTTAGAGTGAGGGTTATTAGAGGTTGCGTGCTCCGTTCAATCTTAGAGGTGCCCAATAAAGTCCTGACAGTCTGCGTTGGTGTTTATAATTCTCCTGCTAATTCGGAGGGTTTTTCTATCTCCGGAGTAACGAGTGGTCGAGTTTGAAATTCTCCCAGCTTTATATTTTAAATAAAGTCACAGGTTGAGAGGTTACCCTTCCCCCATACTCCTCCCAGCTTTATATTTTTCTTAAAGTCAGAAGTTGGAAGGTTCCCCTGGAAATTCTCCCAGTTTTATATTTTCATAAGGCCAGGTTGAGAGGGTCTCCGGCTAATTCAGATATTTGTTTTAAGTTTCTGGAATTTGCAGCTGTTGAGAGTTTCCCCCAGGTTCGGTACCGGGGTTGAGTTTGTTATTGAGGCACGGCCATGCGAGTTCTGCCTGATCAGCAGCTAGTAGACTGTCAGTACTACCAGGGGCAATAATCTAAGTGTAGACTCCGCAAAGGCGGAAGTAAAAAGGAGCGTACCTCTTAGTAATCAGATGATACCAGTAAAAAAGCAGTTAATTAACACTAAAAGGTTGCCAAGCATGGGGGGGGCAATAAGAGCTCATTGACCCCGAGAGAGGAGGTGGACTGGCTATCGCCGCTGGTGGGTTAGATGAGGCCTATATTCCACTTAGACACTGCAGCAAAACCTTGTGAATGCATGGACGTGAAAATTGAGGCATGAACGTGTGCGGTGCATGAATGACTGAATGATGACACGTTATGTATGCCTGAGAGAACCGCGTTGTGAGTGCGAATGTGCCATGGACGTGTCATTGAGTGATTGACCGATGAATGGCTGTTTGACTACACATGTTCCTCTGTTTCACTTTCCTTTCCTCCTGGGTTTTGATGCACTAGATCTTCTCCCTGTTTTTGCCAATTATGTAGTGGGGTGTTCAGAAAACACTGCTGCTTGTTAAAAAATTATGGTTTTAGGCCTTGGGCCTTCTAAAAAGTTTACCAGGTTTTAAAGGTTTTTTTCTGGGTGTTTAAAGACACCAAACGACGTTTTTTTTAATATATGATACCACTTTCAGTGGAATGACTGGCTTTGACCTTGACTGACCTTACTGTTCATGTTCAGTGTCCATGTTTTTTGTTGTTATATGTGTATACTCGTTGTGGTGTGCACTTGTCTATGTCTTCGTCTTAGTTGTTGTTATTGTGTAGCTTTTTCCAAAATACAGGTCGCTGGCTGTATACTCAAAGGAGACGAATCAGATCCAACTAAAGAAAAGAGATATTTTAAATTATTCATTTAAGTCTTAATGTTTTCCTCTCTTTCTGTTTCTGAGTGTTTCCTAACAGACAATGCCACCGCCTTCTCGACTCCGATCCTGCCTCCCCCAGCCGCCATGCCTGGTCACTGCTCTTATGATGAAGGATGAGAATTAAAGGGAAGTATTGTCCATAACTGTAACTGGGAAGCAAAGGGGAAATAGATTGAAATAGACACGTGACAATATGACATATTGTGGATGTTCTAACATAATATCTATTCCAGAGACTACAGAGACTTCCAATCCAACTGCAAAAGTGGGGACAGATCTTCAAATTTCCAAAGGGAGCGTACAGTTGACCCTGGCTTTGACCTTTTAAGGCTGAGGAGGAGGAGGTCGAGGAGGCTGGAGGGCACAAAGGCAGGCAGACACAAGAGAGAGGAAAACGGAGACACATCCAAAATGATCAGATAAGTAATTTTCCAATGATATTTATCATATGGTTTTAAGAATCCAAATGCATTCTTATGTAAAAAAGGGAAGGGAGGGGCCAACGTCCCTCTGATTTTTGATTTATATTTTATCATAGGAAAATAATATACCCCAAAACCCTCCAACCATTTTCTTCTTGTTCCACCAGCACTTAGCGTGCAAGACCATAAAACACCTTCACTGGGTTTAGACACGTTTAAGGGAAAAATTAAGTGTTCTCAACATTGGGTTGGTGGCCCAATCTGGGTCGCCTGAGATTTAAAAAGGGTCCTCCTGAAATTCTTGATAATTGATTGAAATAAGAGATAGTTTAAAGTTAAGTAACTTCCAAGCATTTAAGGAAGCTCTCCAAACCGTGCTGGGGCTCGTCACCGCTACGAATGGGATAAATACAGAGAGCAAAAGACAATATGATTGTTCGACTCAACTTAACTTTAATTCTGTCTAACCTTAAAGGGCCAATAATCTTGCTAAACTCTGGTTCAGACACAGAATAGGAGACACTTTTGCCACCAATTGACCTTCAAAATTAAGTAAATTACATCTCAAATAATAATTATGAGGGAAAATAATGAAATAAATGAACTGACAAATTCAGCTCTATAAAAGAATTAGGCTATGTAATTAGGTGTGGAGTGTTAACATTATTCAGAATAAATAAAGGATAGAATAAGATTTCTCCTTCACAAATAAGAGATAGAAAAATAAAACAAACAATTTAAATAAATAAATAACATTATTTATTTATTTGGTTAAACTCATTTAGCTTTCTCACATCTCCATGTCTCCCAATTGTATGTATTCATCTTGAGAAGACATGTAATCACACTCCACACTTTTCCGTCCGACTTGCATGTCCTTCTCCGTCCGACTTGCATGTCCTTGTAAACAGTGGTTCTCAAATTGTTACTTCTCACCAGGTAAGTAGACGTACCACAGTTTGAGAAATCACTGCAACTCCAGCTGTGCTTCTTCTTACTCCAGGAAAAGAAAATCGAATTAATACTTCCTGCTTTTCTTTCAGCCTCATATTTTCCCACTCGCGTGCGAATGGGCTACAGAGCTAGCATGGCTAAAAGCTCACTAACCCACACCTAACCATTGTGTGATTGTGCAGCAGCACCTTTTAGGATCTGAAAAGCTCTCAGATCCTGACCTCTGACCTGTCTCTGCCTTCCTGGCCATACTAACTATTCATTTAGTTAGTTAACTAAACCTAACACCCCTAAACTTTTATTTTATTTTATTTTATTTTATTTTATTTTATTTTATTTTATTTTATTTTATTATTTTATTTTATTTTGTTTGTTTTGTTTTGTTTTGTTTTGTTTTGTTTTGTGTGAGTTTTGTTTTGTTTTGTGTGAGTTTTGTTTTGGTGTTTTTCCCCCCCCCCTTCTGTCCAGGTACCAGCTAAAGCCTACCAGGTACCAGGTACCAGCTAAAGCCTCAGTAGTGGGATCGCGCCTGTGTTCAGGTACCAGCCAATCCCAAGAGTTCTGTTTTGGTGTTTTTCCCCCCTTCTGTTCAGGTACCAGCCGATCCCAAGAGAGGTTGCCAGGTGTGTGGAGACTACCCTTCCTCAGACAACAACCAATCATCTACAACGCCGACCGGAAATGAACGACCCACACGGCAGTGAAGGTCGCGGAGCGGGCGACATGGATACAAGATGATTGCCGACACCAGCTGATGCTGAGACGGAGGCTGACCGAACAATGAAGGGGGAACCGACAAGGCCACTGAGATTTTCTTTTTCACGACACACACAAGAAAACGCTCTAGAACAAGGGCCTAGCTTTGTTTATAAGCCACACCAAATGCTCATAGCTAGGTTGAGGGTGGACAACCTCACACCTAGCTGCAGGAATACAGTCATAAACCCTTCTGCTACGATTGAGGAAAATACTCAAGGTTCTTCACTCATGGTGCCGCCAATCAAGTGCAGTGATTCTAACCATGCTATTGGTTACCCCAGTTACCACTGAACTCAGCCGATGAAGACGAGTGATGTCCTTGATGCAAATGATGATTTTTGCTTATCTAGATGTAATAAAGGATGATTTTTGATGATTCATGCCATTGATAATAATGAAGTTTTTTTTAAGGTTTATTTCCACATTTTTCTTGATATATCTGTGCCTCACAAAAGAAGAATATATCCACTGTATGACAATAACGATGCTAATGGTTAACCCTGACAGACAGCAAAGGTGGAATATAATAATTTTGTTTCTTGATTTGGTCGTTGAGGGCGACCAAAAGTGGGGAATGTTATGGTCATTTTTATATTCATCATCATATCGTCAAATGTATGTTCATGTGTACAATTTGTCATGTTTTAATACATGATGACTGCATTACTCTTTACACTTTTGAACAGCTGAATCATGATTAAACAGTACAGATCGTATTATTCTCAGTGCAGCACAGAGTCTCTGCTCACATGCAGATATACACTGACGCACACACTTATCAAGGACAGATAAGAGTGGCGCCCGATCTTCCTCACTTTTATACATGTCTTCATCATCCTCCAACATTTTCACTGTGGGAGCATCTGACTCCCTCCCTTTTGTCTCTCAGGGTTGGGACCTTTTCTTATCTGTATAAAACCTTAAGCTGAAACTGTTAGAGGGCGCGGCACTTCCTTCGGACGTCCGCCTGGACAGATGCTAATTTTGTTTCACTTTGTTCCATCTTGTACCTTTTTTCTTAGTTTTAGAATAAACCCTTTTTTATAAAACCATCAATGCTTCGCCTGGACTCCATCATTCAACCAGAGCAATAAATCATGTCTCCAAATGAGGTCAACCGTAAATTCAGCCGTAACAGTAGTGCCACTGTTCAGGAGATGTGGACTGATGTATACAATGAACGGGGTTATGTACATAGACATAGAAGCGCTTGCAAATGTACCCGAGGACCACTTTACTATCGTAGTAGAATTTGACAGCGTTTGGTTTGTGATCGAGTTCGTCCAGAATGAGCTCCGCCATCTCAGCCGCTAGAACTGCTCCGCAAAGTTCAAGGCAAGGTATTGTGGGCTCTGGTTGTGGCAAAAATTTTGCCTTTCCAAGCACAAACCCAACCTCACATTGTCCTTCCGTATTGACTGTTTTCAAGTGTGTCACTGCTGCGATAGCCCGGCTTCAGGCATTAGAAAAGACACACAATTCGGTGTAAGTGACCTTGGAAAGGGAAGCTGGTACATAGCAGCGTGGCACTTTCAGACTGCTTAGGTCTTGAAGGGACATTTTCCATGTTTTCCATGTGTCCATTTTGTCTTGAGGAAGAGGAGTGTCCCAATCTTGGACTCCGTTTCCTAGTTCGCGTAACAGGAGTCTGCCTTTGATTGTCACTGGTGATGCTAGTCCCAAGGGTCTAGCATCACCCAAGTCTTTGATACCGCTGGACAGGTCTTCTGGCTTGAAGGCTTGCATGACTAAAACACTATTTGAGGCGATTTTGTGGAGTTTGAGATTAGACTCGGCCAAGGATGCACATGTGCAGGAGATCTATGGCTGCAGACGCGTTGGGGAGTGAAATCAACCCGTCATCCACATTTAACGTGCTCTGAGGATTCTTCGGAGCCATTTTTCTAGGAGGTCTAATTCCTGGCTGTATGTGAGGTTGACATCTTTGATTGCGTTCAGAAATGACAACCACCACGCTCTAAAGTTTTCGGGGGTGTCATCAAACTTAAAGAGCCCTGTTGTAATTAACTCTCTGCAAGCGAGGGATCTCACGAAATCTGCCATTGGTGGGTCACTATTGTGGGAAGCATAGTAACTGTTCAGTTTGGCATAATCTTTTGTTATGTCAGGAGTTTCATTTTCCACATACACTTTCTTGAGCAGTGGAGGAGAGGGATACTGTTCACAACTCTTTGGAGTAAATGCTTGTGCATTTGCTGCTAGTTCAAATTGGGGTGTTTTTTCTTGCACCTGTGACTTTAGCTGAGCTTGATGCTGCACATACTCCGAAGTTCTCAGCTTAACGACTTGTGATGAAACTCCGCTCTTGACACTTTGTCTTTCACCTTGTTCAGCGGTTGCAGCAACTTCTAGGACTTCTGCTTTTGCTTTAGCGGCAGCTGCTTCTTTTGCTATCTCTATCTCTAGCATCTCTAAATCCAATTCCAGCTTTACTTGTTGTTTTTTTATTTCTATATGTCTCTTACTGTATGAGGCTTTAGCATTTGCGGCTTCTGCAATGGCTCGTGCTAAGATGGCTGCTTCTAGTACGCTGGACCTTGAAGATTTAGAAGACTTGGTGGTTGACTGTTTGGAGCTGGGGCTAGCTTTGAATGGTGCTTTAGCTTCGGAGATAGCCTTTTCTTCTGCCATGTCCTCTTGGTCTTTGTCCATTGCTGTGTTGTGAGTTTTATCTTTCACCAACTGCTGATAAGACTTTTTACTATATTGTTATCACTACGCGTTGGATGCACTGGATATGTGAACGTAGATCAACAGTAAGCCAAACTCGATTTTCGTGAGCCAGGAAGCTGAGTGCCTTGCTCCTTTTATTACAGATAGCTTCAAGTTTTGGCAGACTCGTAAAAAACGAGTGAAATTGAAATAACAAACAAGATATATATTAGCATCTTGCTGTGTAAATAAATGCAAAGAAAAAGGCTTAGCTTCACACAAAGGCTAACTAGTGCCTTTTCACAATCTTTTCATATGCTAATTAGGCCGTTAGCAGCAGCATTGCTATGTTAATACAGAGTGCTCTAAGCTAGAAAGCTCATGGGCTAAGTCTAATTCCTGGAAACAGGTAACAAAAAACGATCTCTGAATTGACTCCTAAAACTTTTTTAAAGCTGCACAAACACATAACAACTTACAGTCATTGCTTCCAAAGGTGTAGATAAAGAGTTAACACACAGGAGGTGCAGGTCGGCCATCCACAAGGAGGCTTACTAGCACCATGTTTTTCTCAGACGGAACACAGCTTCTGCTACCCATACTGCCAAGTTGCGCCTTCAAAATAAAATACAGACAAACCAATGCTGACTGTGTAGAAATTATTTTAACATCTTAAGTTTATGCATTATTATTACAGATGAATTATGACATTTTAATGCCTACATTTGTGAAATACACCTTTACCATGAGCGGAACACTGAATATTGAAAATGGATCGCACATTATGATGGAGGTTTTTACTAAAACAAAGGATGTTTGAACAGTGTGCCCAGGTCATCATAGAAGTTTCATGGCAATCAATCGCGTGTCACTGAATTGAGATCGATGGCTTGTGAAGGAATTAGGGGCTGCCACACCTATGATGTAATTGCTGCAAAAATTTGTCAGATTCATGCAGAACTCCAGATCCAATTCAAAGTCAGTCACTGACAATGGCAGCAATTTTGTTAAGGCATTCAATAAATATGAAGGGTTTGAAATGGATAATGATATGGACATTACAGTTTAAATTCTTGGTTCAAGTTCGGTCCGGGCTCGGGCCTCATTTTCCCGCTCAGCTGTTGGGCCGGGCCAGGCTTCATTTTTAACTTTTTTTATTTATTTATTATTTTTAATCTCTATTACATTAATATATATATTTTTTTTTAATAAACACAAAAACAGTACTATATTGTTGTGATATCATTTTTAAAGTGATTTCTGCTAGTGGTGGGAAGGGATATTGACAGCGTTGTGGTGGGATTTGTTGTTCAGCGTTCACATTAACCGAATATTATTTGCTGATTTTGCTCATTCCTCACTTGCTGCTGGAGCACAGGGAACAAATATAATTGCGCGCTTCACTCAGGTCTGCACTCCATGCATGGGCCGCCCAGTCTGGTCTGCATACTGTAACGGACTGAGTTCTATGTTCTGGTTATGTTCCACTTGTGTGTATTCAGTGGTTAACTGATGCTGAGATTTCCCATAACAGAGAAGGCATCATGGTTACATGCAGTTTTCTCTGCCAATGCGTGTCTTTGTTTACATGTGTTCTGAGTGCTGATTGGCTGGGAGGCTGGATAAAGGGCGGGCGTAAGCGGGGAAAAGAGTGAACAATTCTGTTCCCACGGTAGTGTGAATGTATGACGGTGTAAGATGGTTCTTTGTGTGTTTGATTGTTTATTTTTAGCGAGTTAATACGACCTCTATTAAAGGCTGTAAAATTGTGATAATGGCTCGAGTCACATCATTACAGTACCTTTTGGGCTGCTGTGACTGTGTGCAATACGTTCAATCAAATAATTTACATCCGGTCTGCTTTGGGCTTGGGCCTACAATTTAAAGTAATGGGTTGGATTTTTTGGGCCCGATCTAACCTCTAACATGGATGGACACATTGATGATGTGCAGTTTGATGATGTCTCTGCAGTACTTTAGGTGGATCAAGAAGAATAATGTTATGGTCATTTTTATATTCATCATCATATCGTCAAATGTATGTTCATGTGTACAATTTGTCATGTTTTAATACATGATGACTGCATTACTCTTTACACTTTTGAACAGCTGAATCATGATTAAACAGTACAGATCGTATTATTCTCAGTGCAGCACAGAGTCTCTGCTCACATGCAGATATACACTGACGCACACACTTATCAAGGACAGATAAGAGTGGGGCCCGATCTTCCTCACTTTTATACATGTCTTCATCATCCTCCAACATTTTCACTGTGGGAGCATCTGACTCCCTCCCTTTTGTCTCTCAGGGTTGGGACCTTTTCTTATCTGTATAAAACCTTAAGCTGAAACTGTTAGAGGGCGCGGCACTTGCTTCGGACCTCCGGCCGGGACGGTCACTTCTTTTGTTCCATCTTGTACCTGTTTTCTTAGTTTAGAATAAACCTTTTTTTATATAAAATCATCAATGCTTCTCCTGGACTCCATCATTCAACCAGAGCAATAAATCATGTCTCCAAATGAGGTCAACCGTAAATTCAGCCGTAACAATTGGCGTCACGAACAGGATCCATCTTCTGCTCTGTGGGGCGTCGACCGTGGACCAGCACTGGGTCGACACACTTGAAGCCCCGGGGCTGGCCCGCGGTGGTCCGCCCTCGGACAGAGACTGGAGCACGAACCATCGGTTGAACCTCAAACACCAATTCGGACTAAGGTAAAGCTGCCTTTATAAACATATATATATAAATTTTCATTTACATATATATTCGCTCTGTGTTGATTTTTTTTGGAACCAGTCAAGCATTGTATTGATTTTCAGCTTTGAGCTTTGATTTTGATCCTCAGCTGTTCTGTGTTTTGATGCAGTGAACTGTGCCATGAGAAAGGCTCAAATGGTTGCTTTTTAATGCTGTAGGTTCTCTCTGGTTTTCTTCGGGCTCGGATATTTTGTTTAGGCATAAAATACGGCTGGTCATTATTTACTTTGGTTTTGTTCGGACACCCACAGACAGATAGACAGGCAACCAAAGTTTCCAAAACATCCCAGCGGTGCCATGATCTGAGTTCACCTCTGTACCGAAAGCAAAATAGATTAAAAGCCCGAACCTAACCTAAATTGTGTTTCTGTGAATCAAACAGATGAACAACCCAATAAACAAATAATATATGCATACGCATATACAATCTTGGTATGATGTGAACTCAGATCATGCTTTCGGTGAGTTTTACTTCTTTTTTTATCTTTGTTTTTATTTTGTGAATGGTTGTTTGGCTTTAAGGCTCTCATTTTGGAGAGAGCCGGCTTTGGTTTTTTTGGGTTTTTTTCTCTCTCTCATCACACACACACACACACACACACACACACACACACACACACACACACACACACACACACACACACACACACACACACACACACACACGAGAGAGAGAGAGGGAAGTGCACACACACGTCGGCTGCTGTGTTTCTGTTTTCTTTTTTTTTTGGGTTTTTTTTTCCTCTCAGAACGAGGACACACACACCCACACACACACGCGCACACACAAACACGCACGCACGCACAGAGAGAGAGAGGGAAGCACGCGCACGGGAGCACGCGCACGCAAAGAGAGAGAGAGAGCCACACCCATGAGAGAAACACACACACACTCAAACAAGAAAGAGGTGGCGCCCCTCACTGGCCAGTTTAGTGAAAGGTCACATGGTGACACAATATTGTGATTTCTCACCTCTCCCCCTGCCGACAGGATAGTGCCATTACACACAGACACTATTTTTATTTTTATTTTAAATTTTATTTTGATTTCATGTTTGATGGGCAACACACACTCAAACACACACACACAGATGAATACAGTATTTCATTTTATTTTATTTTAATATTACTGTTATCATCATTATCATTTTTTATTATTTCAATGTTAGTTTCTGTTGGCTTTGCGGTTGCCCCTGAAGAAACGACATCTTCAATGAAAGAATGAAATCACCTTCAACTCTTATGCTAATGAAATGTCAACATCATTCAAAGGACCAAGCATCAGAAGGAAAAGGACAATCAAAGGTCTGTGACCTTTCAGGACTCAAGGACTCAACTCCCATTCAGCAAAGCAATGCTGAAATAACTCGCTCAGTCCCAAGTCAACTCTTCATCGTCTATGAATGGGCCGCATGCCAATGCTGGGATTAACACATCCTGCCCCATCATCAAAGACTGAGAACCTGTGGGCGTCGGAGTGGACACTCCCCCACCAATGAGTTGCGAGTTAAACGCCACGATTACTGCCTGAATGATGGGCAGCAACTGCAGACTGATCACACGTCTGCTGGAATACCTTCACCAAAAAAGACACTGTTTCAAAAGCCACAAGGATACCAAGCCACAAGAAGTCCACCACAGCCTTTGGTGGTAGTGCTAAATCACTTTAGCCTTGAACTTTGGCATGGAGGGGGACAACTAGCAAATAGCCAACAAGCTTCTCCTTCGATAGCACAATACTAACCCCTCTATCTTCTGACTGTGGACTAGATTATTTTGTTTTCATTTATTCTCTCACACGCAGACAGACCAGACATACAGTCACACACCCACATTCATAACTATGAGAAACACAGGACCACCAGAACTTCACACAGAACCCTTCTGTTTGCCACATGAGACCATGTGTGCCCATCATTTATCTTTGCTTTTATTCATTATGTTGCTCATTTATTTACACTGCTTTTGCCTTTATGAGAAAAGAACAAACAAAGGGGAAGAAAATAGTGTTACTGATAAGGTTGTTTTTGTTTGCTTTTCTTTCATTTATTTTCTTGTTGAGGGGAGGCCCCCCACAATGCAAGATATGTTTACATCCGCTGAAGAAAGAGCCCTCTGTTGCCTCAGCTTTTGGAGCTGAAGTTTTAATTTTTATTGGCCATGATTTTTTTTGAGCTCACACGTTTTTCTCCTTTGTTATTTCTGAACAATTCTTCTTTTTCTCTTTTGTTTTTACTCAATTTCAGGAAAATTGAGACAGAGATTGAGGACTGCAGCCTCAACCAAGTTTACATTTTGACATTTTTTGACCGATACCCTCGTAAACAATCTGTACCTTACCCTTTTTGAAGCTGCTTGCGACAGACAGCCTAGTTCAACATTCATTGTTTTCATTTTGCGTGCCTCCCCCTTACCGCGTCGGACTGTCTGGCCGGCCCAAAGCCACTCGACAGCAGGGGGGGGTACCAAATTTTTCCTGAGAAAAAAAAAAAAGTCCGATTAGTTGCTATGAGTACATAGGCAATTACTTTTCAAACAAGAAGTCCTGGTTCAATGTGCAGAAAAAGGATAAACCTTGCTAGGGAAAGCACTCTTCGGGGGATAGTGGTCCACCTGATTTGATACATGCTTGGTAACCGAATACCGTTCTGAACAAATTTCTACGTTCCCTTAGAGCGAGGGTTATTAGAGGTTGCGTGCTCCGTTCAATCTTAGAGGTGCCCAATAAAGTCCTGACAGTCTGCGTTGGTGTTTATAATTCTCCTGCTAATTCGGAGGGTTTTTATATTTCCGGAGTAACGAGTGGTCGAGTTTGAAATTCTCCCAGCTTTATATTTTAAATAAAGTCACAGGTTGAGAGGTTACCCTTCCCCCATACTCCTCCCAGCTTTATATTTTTCTTAAAGTCAGAAGTTGGAAGGTTCCCCTGGAAATTCTCCCAGTTTTATATTTTCATAAGGCCAGGTTGAGAGGGTCTCCGGCTAATTCAGATATTTGTTTTAAGTTTCTGGAATTTGCAGCTGTTGAGAGTTTCCCCCAGGTTCGGTACCAGGGTTGAGTTTGTTATTGAGGCACGGCCGTGCGAGTTCTGCCTGATCAGCAGCTAGTAGACTGTCAGTACCGCGGGCAATAATCTAAGTGTAGACTCCGCAAAGGCGGAAGTAAAAAGGAGTGTACCTCTTAGTAATCAGACGATACCAGTAAAAAGCAATTAATTAGCACTAAAAGGTTGCCAAGCATGGGGGGGGCAATAAGAGCTCATTGACCCCGAGAGAGGAGGTGGACTGGCTATCGCCGCTGGTGGGTTAGATGAGGCCTATATTCCACTTAGACACTGCAGCAAAACCTTGTGAATGCATGGACGTGAAAATTGAGGCATGAACGTGTGTGGTGCATGAATGACTGAATGATGACATGTTACGTATGCCTGAGAGAACCGCGTTGTGAGTGCGAATGTGCCGTGGACGTGTCACTGAGTAATTGACCGATGAATGGCTGTTTGACTACACATGTTCCTCTGTTTCACCTTCCTTTCCTCCTGGGTTTTGATGCACTAGATCTTCTCCCTGTTTTTGCCAATTATGTAGTGGGGTGTTCAGAAAACACTGCTGCTTGTTAAAAAGTTATGGTTTTAGGCCTTTGGCCTTCTAAAAAGTTTACCAGGTTTTAAAGGTTTTTTTCTGGGTGTTTAAAAACACCAAACGATGCTTTTTTATATATGATACCACTTTCAGTGGAATGACTGGCTTTGACCTTGACTGACCTTACTGTTCATGTTCAGTGTCCATGTTTTTGTTGTTATATGTGTATACTCGTTGTTGTGTGCACTTGTCTATGTCTTCGTCTTAGTTGTTGTTATTGTGTAGTTTTTTTCCAATATACAGGTCGCTGGCTGTATACTCAAAGGAGACGAATCAAATCCAACTAAAGAAAAGAGATATTTTAAATTATTCATTTAAGTCTTAATGTTTTCCTCTCTTTCTGTTTCTGAGTGTTTCCTAACAGACAATGCCACCGCCTTCTCGACTCCGATCCTGCCTCCCCCAGCCGCCATGCCTGGTCACTGCTCTTATGATGAAGGATGAGAATTAAAGGGAAGTATTGTCCATAACTATAACGGGGAAGCAAAGGGGAAATAGATTGAAATAGACACGTGACAATATGACATATTGTGGATGTTCTAACATAATATCTATTCCAGAGACTACAGAGACTTCCAATCCAACTGCGAAAGTGGGGACAGATCTTCAAATTTCCAAAGGGAGCGTACAGTTGACCCTGGCTTTGACCTTTTAAGGCTGAGGAGGAGGAGGTCGAGGAGGTTGGAGGGCACAAAGGCAGGCGGACACAAGAGAGAGGAAAACGGAGACACATCCAAAATGATCAGATAAGTGATTTTCCAATGATATTTATCATATGGTTTTAAGAATCCAAATGTATTCTTATGTAAAAAAAAGGGAAGGGAGCGGGCCAACGTCCCTCTGATTTCTTGATTTATATTTTATCATAGGAAAATATACCTCAAACCCTCCAACCATTTTCTTCTTGTTCCACCAGCACTTAGCGTGCAAGACCATAAAACACCTTCACTGGGTGTAGACACTTTTAAGGGAAAAATTAAGTGTTCTCAACATTGGGTTGGTGGCCCAATCTGGGTCGTCTGAGATTTAAAAAGGGTCCTCCTGAAATTCTTGATAATTGATTGAAATAAGAGATAGTTTAAAGTTAAGTAACTTCCAAGCATTTAAGGAAGCTCTCCAAACCGTGCTGGGGCTCGTCACCCCTACGAATGGGATAAATACAGAGAGCAAAGGACAATATGATTGTTCGACTCAACTTAACTTTAATTCTGTCTAACCTTAAAGGGCCAATAATCTTGCTAAACTCTGGTTCAGACACAGAATAGGAGACACTTTTGCCACCAATTGACCTTCAAAATTAAGTAAATTACATCTCAAATAATAATTATGAGGGAAAATAATGAAATAAATGAACTGACAAATTCAGCTCTATAAAAGAATTAGGCTATGTAAATAGGTGTGGAGTGTTAACATTATTCAGAATAAATAAAGGATAGAATAAGATTTCTCCTTCACAAATAAGAGATAGCAAAGAAAAATGAAACAAACAATTTAAATAAATAAATAACATCATTTATTTATTTGGTTAAACTTATTTAGCTTTCTCACATCTCCATGTGTCCCAATTGTATGTATTCATCTTGAGAAGACATGTAACCACACTCCACACTTGTCCGACTTGCATGTCCTTCTCCGTCCGACTTGCATGTCCTTCTCCGTCCGACTTGCATGTCCTTGTAAACAGTGGTTCTCAAATTGTTGCTTTTCACCAGGTAAGTAGACGTACCACAGATAATCACTGCAACTCCAGCTATGCTTCTTCTTACTCCAGGAAAAGAAAATCGAATTAATACTTCCTGCTTTTCTTTCAGCCTCATATTTTCCCACTCGCGTGCGAATTCTACAGATAACATTGAGCTAGCTCACTAACCCACACCTAACCATTGTGTGATTGTGCAGCAGCACCTTTTAGGATCTGAAAAGCTCTCAGATCCTGACCTCTGACCTGTCTCTGCCTTCCTGGCCATACTAACTATTCATTTAGTTAGTTAACTAAACCTAACACCCCTAAACTTTTATTCTATTCTATTCTATTCTATTCTATTTTTTTCTATTTTATTTTATTTTATTTTATTTTATTTTATTTTGTTTTGTTTTGTTTTGTTTTGGGTGAGTTTTGTTTTGGTGTTTTTCCCCCCCCTTCTGTCCAGGTACCAGCTAAAGCCTACCAGGTACCAGGTACCAGCTAAAGCCTCAGTAGTGGGATCGTGCCTGTGTTCAGGTACCAGCCAATTCCAAGAGTTCTGTTTTGGTGTTTTTCCCCCCCTTCTGTTCAGGTACCAGCCGATCCCAAGAGAGGTTGCCAGGTGTGTGGAGACTACCCTTCCTCAGACAACAACCAATCATCTACAACGCTGACCGGAAATGAACGACCCACACGGCAGTGAAGGTCGCGGAGCGGGCGACATGGATCCAAGATGATTGCCGACACCAGCTGATGCTGAGACGGAGGTTGACCGAACAATGAAGGGGGAACCGACAAGGCCACTGAGATTTTCTTTTTCACGACACACACAAGAAAACGCTCTAGAACAAGGGCCTAGCTTTGTTTATAAGCCACACCAAATGCTCATAGCTAGGTTGAGGGTGGACAACCTCACACCTAGCTGCAGGAATACAGTCATAAACCTTTCTGCTACGATTGAGGAAAATACTCAAGGTTCTTCACTCATGGTGCCGCCAATCAAGTGCGGTGATTCTAACCATGCTATTGGTTACCCCAGTTACCACTGAACTCAGCCGATGAAGACGAGTGATGTCCTTGATGCAAATGATGATTTTTGCTTATCTAGATGTAATAAAGGATGATTTTTGATGATTCATGCCATTGATAATAATGATGAAGAAGTTTATTTCCACATTTTCTTGATATATCTGTGCCTCACAAAAGTTTCTTGATTTGGTCGTTGAGGGCGACCAAAAGTGGGGAATGTTATGGCCATTTTTATATTCATCATCATATCGTCAAATGTATGTTCATGTGTACAATTTGTCATGTTTTAATACATGATGACTGCATTACTCTTTACACTTTTGAACAGCTGAATCATGATTAAACAGTACAGATCGTATTATTCTCAGTGCAGCACAGAGTCTCTGCTCACATGCAGATATACACTGACGCACACACTTATCAAGGACAGATAAGAGTGGCGCCCGATCTTCCTCACTTTTATACATGTCTTCATCATCCTCCAACATTTTCACTGTGGGAGCATCTGACTCCCTCCCTTTTGTCTCTCAGGGTTGGGACCTTTTCTTATCTGTATAAAACCTTAAGCTGAAACTGTTAGAGGGCGCGGCACTTCCTTCGGACCTCCGGCCGGGACGGTCACTTCTTTTGTTCCATCTTGTACCTTTTTTCTTAGTTTAGAATAAACTTTTTTTTATATAAAATCATCAATGCTTCTCCTGGACTCCATCATTCAACCAGAGCAATAAATCATGTCTCCAAATGAGGTCAACCGTAAATTCAGCCGTAACAATATCATCTGAACTTTTTTTGGCCACCTCACCGTTATTGTGCCACGCATACTTTCAACAAGATATTTCTCTAAAATTATATTGAAGCACAATGCAAAATGTGCTGCAATTTGGAATATTGCTCATCGCTCATTGGGTGCTACTGATGCAATTGAGGAAATTGCCCAAATGAGATGTTTGATACCTTCAGTGACAAGGTGGAGCTCAGAGTCTTGTGCAATTGAAAAGTTACTGAGTCTCACTGAGAGTCAGCTCAATGGAATGTGACCAGCTGAAAGTGGCCAAACTGCATTCTCAAGAAATAATGTATCTAAAGGAGTACAAAGTAATTCTGAAACCTCTTGCTTACTCAATCAATTGCTTTAAGGTGAAAAAACTGTTGCATTGAAAAGTGATCCAGAAGGTGATGACAGAGATGCAAATGTATTTCCAGGATCCAGACAAGTCATTGGCGTAATTACAGATGTATCCAATAATCAGAGCACTATTCCTAAAGTACAATACTACATTGCCATCAAATGCTCCAGTCAAGCAGCTCTTTAGTCAGGGTGGACTTACAGTATTTCCACTCCACACCGTAAACAAAATGAAAGACAAGCACTTTGAGCAGGCTCTCCTGCTGCAATACAACAGCCTTTAATGGCAGTGATATATAGTGTAGGTGGCTCAAAACATTGTTCTTTAGGTTCTTTGGGTTTGTCATTCACAGACAATGCATGTAAATTAACAACCACGTAATTCTTGTAAAACCAATTCTTGTTGTTTTTTTCATCTAACATCCACAAAAAAGCAAGACCTTACATGTTCACTGCAGATGTGTGCGAAATAGTTTTTGATTCTATGTTATGTTCAACTTTTACGTTTTTGATAGGTTTTGTTTATTAGTAACGCATTAAACATATTTTTTGTGATACACATTTTCACTACAGGTACCGTTTAATGTTTGCTATGACAAATGATTTTGAAAGTATTTGTGAATTCTGACCAGTCTTCTGATCGTGCAGATGGAGATGCATCTGGAAATGTGCAGATGCATCTGGAAGAGCAAGAAAACATAAAAACATTTGTACAACAAATGTACTCACTTTTTTTTTTTTTTTTACTTTATTAAAAATAAATAAACATAATATATATTCAAGATAATTTCTTCTTATATACAAATGTAGACTTCTGATGTGAATTGTGTCACAAACCTTTCTGAAACCATGAGCTACTTCAAAGTTACTGAATATTTCGAAGGACTACCAGTTTGATACACACAGAAATACTACTACAATTTCCCACTTTCAATTTAATTAGAGGGAAAGGTAATGAAGACTTAGTTTACTTTAAAAAGTTCGGAAATACTTAAGTTTCAACATGCCATGCTTTGTCTTTCATTTATGCCATTGTTTTGATTTGAAATGACCACTTCTGAAACATTTAATTGGTAATCATCCATCCATCCATCCATTTTCATAACCACTTGTTTCATTGGGAATCATTATTGTAAACAGTCTGTTGTTTGTCTTGCTGGGAGCACCTGATGAGCATGAGTCTAAAGGATGAGACGTGATGATGGTCTCACCGGAATACTTTTATTATGCACCTCCGTGCACACAGCGTAACATCACATGCAGTCTGTCAACACGCAGTGAACCGAATGCCCCCTCTACAGGCACAACATGTAACATGCACTTCCTCAGTATGGTGGCTCTGTTTGGACAAACATAATCATTTAGCAAATGATCTACATCCTTTCTCTTTAGCTTGTAGCCTTATACAAACAAAACATCGCTCCATTATCAAAGTGTAACATAAAATCACAACTTAGCCACTGGCTTTAAAATATGTAATACCTTGAATAAATCTGAACTGTCAACACACTTCTAAAAACACAAGATAACTTGTGTATTAAATGCATCAGAACAATCACACACACTTCCACTTCACATGTTTTTTTTTTTTTTTTTTTTCATTTTTATTTTTTTCAAACATGTCACAGCAGGTATTTTGGATTTGGTCTCGAAATACGACCTGAACGTGTTACATATGGCGAACTCACGCTGCCTTGAAAAACGGCCTGTGCGCGTGTAGGTCTTGCAGGAGATGTTTCATGTGGCCTCGACACATGAGACATGATCGGGGGAACACTGTCAGGTGAAGGGGGCGCATTGCTCAACTGAAAACGGGCAGTGTTCTGCGTCTCAAAGGTGTCATCCTGGGGTCATGGAGGTGGAGGCTCTGCAACAGGAAGGATGTGGCGACGATTTCTCCTGTATTTTGCTCCGTTGGACTCAACGATGTAAGAACGGGGCTCTTTGCAGGTCTCCTTTACGATCCCTAGATTATCATAACCTTATGGGGTCTGCATTCTGACAACCTGACCTGGAGACAAAGGCGTAAGGGGTCGGCTTGAAACGTCACAATAGCGCTTTAAAACGAGTCTCCTATTGTGTAGCTGGGCGGCGATCTGCATAGCTGGCTTTGAGCTGGGCTCCAACAGCTTGGTGCTCACCGGAATGGCTGCACGAATCTGTCGTGACATCAGGCGTTCAGCTGGCGAACCAAGTGTTTGGTCACGGGAGATGTTTCTGAGGTTAAGAAGATTCAGAAACACGTCTGAGCCATCTCTGTGAGATCGCTCCATCAGTTGTTTAGCACTCCGCACCGCTCTCTCAGCGAGTCCATTTGATTGTGGAAACTCTGGGCTGCTTGTGGTGTGTTTGAAGTCCCACTGTTTTGCAAAGTCTTTGAATTGTTGACTGGTGTATTGTCTAGCATTATCAGAGAGCAGAATGTGGGGTGTACCGTGTACTGAGAAATGTCTCTTTAATTTTGTGATCACGGCCGCTGATGTTATGTCACGAAGAAGATCGATTTCAAACCAACCTGAGTAAGAATCAACCAGTACTTGGTAGTGTTTCCCATGCCAATCAAAAATGTCCGCTGCAACTGTCAACCAGGGGAGATCAGGAACGGGGTGGAGCTTGAGAGGTTCCTTTTGTTGATGGGGTTTGGTGCTGTTGCAAACAGAGCAGGAAGAGAGCTTTTCAGTGATATGTTTTGACATACCTGGCCAAAATATGATGCTCCTGGCTCGGCGTTTGGTTGCATCCGCACCAGGGTGGCCTTTGTGTACAATGTCTATGTACGCGTTTTGCAGGGACTGAGGAATAACAGTTTTGACAGTACTGGTGGGCTTGATAGGCAAGCTTTGAGATGGTCAAAAGCTTCCTGATGCTGCTGAAACCAGCACCAAGCGGTGTCTTTGTGAGTAAGCTTCCTCAACTGGGCTGCAATGTCACTAAAGTTTGGGATGAACTTTCCAAGGTCGTTAGCCATACCTATGAAACGTTGTAATGAAGTAACATCACTCGGGACTGGCATGTCTCTGATCGCAGCGGTCTTTGCTGGGTCGGCTTTAAGGCCATCACTTGTGAAAATATGTCCCACATAACCTACATGATCCAGGCGAAACTTGCACTTTTCTGGATTCAGTTTGAGGTTGATCTCCTTTGCACGATCAAGCACTTTCCTTAGGTTAGCATCATGCTCAGCAACATCCCGACCTCCGATGATGATGTCATCGACAATCACCGAGCATGCATAGCCAGAAAATAGCTGCTCCATAGAACGCTGAAACACTTCGCTGGCAGAGTTTATGCCAAAAGGCATGCGTAGAAATCTATAGCGTCCAAAGGGTGTGCTGAATGTTGTTAGCATTGAAGATTTCTTATCAAGCTGTATTTGCCAGAAAGAATTTTTAGCATCTAAAACTGAAAACACAGTCGCACCAGCCATCTGTGCGGCGACTTCCTCAACACTACGCATGGGATAGTGGGGTCTTTTTAGAGCTGTATTAAGGTCTTTTGGGTTGATGCACAATCTGATCTGTTCTTTGTCTTTCTTATGTGCTACCACCATCGATGAAACCCAATCAGTGGGCTCTGTGACAGGTGTTATTACACCTATGATTTGCATACGATCTAGTTCAGCTTTAACTCTCTCTTGCATCGCGACTGGAATGCGGTGAGCAGGGCGGACCACAGGCTGAATGCTGGGATCCACTGTCATAGAGTACGTGATAGGCAGCTCTCCAAGTTCATCACTGAATAAATCACTGTGCTGTGTTTTGATCTGCCTTGTAAAATCTGTGTTAGTGTCCATAGTGAGCTGGTGAACATCATGGCTCATTGTCACAATTCCCATGTCAACACAGGCACGAAATCCAAGTAGAGGCTGTACTTCTCTGTCTACAATGAAGAATAGTAAAGCATGGCACTGTCCCTTTAAACTGCAGGATAATGTAACAAGGCCCTTAGTTTCAATCTTACTACCACCATAAGCAACAAGGTTTGTGGCGTTTTCTTTAACTACAGGTTGCTTCAGCTTTAACACTTTGCTATATGTCTTTTGAGACATCACATTGCATTTAGCACCTGTGTCAACTTTCATTTCAATGGGCTTGTTGTTGATATGTACTGTTACAAATCCTTCATCTTTTTTATCATTTTGAGGATTTATGACATCGATGTTCTTATCGACGTCAACACCATCCACATAAAAAGAATCTTCACTGAGTGTGGCAGGCTCCTCTATTGCTACGTCATGCACTGAGTGTCTGAGAGTCCTTTTACTGAAACTGGGACGGCTGCGTGGTGTGGACTTACAGCATTTTTTGAAATGGTTAAACTTTTTACAGTTGTGACACTGTTGTTCAAAAGCTGGACACTTTTCCCGCTTAGCTGCATGGCTGCAACCACAGTTATTACAGTTCGATATAGTCCTGTGCAGTGACAGCTGTTGTAGCTTAGGCTGCTGCTTTCTGTGTGAAAATGGCTTTATGCTGTCAACACTGGTAGCTTTTATACAGAGTGTCTTGCTGCTTTCCTCTGTCATTTCGTGAATACGACAGATGGAAATAGCTTTATTTAAGCTCAAGTCACCGTCTCTCAAAAGTGTCTTCCTCAGAGAATCATTGGTGATGCCACAGACTATTCGGTCACAGATTAGCTCATCAGCTAAATCACCAAAATGGCAGCTCTTGGCTTTAATTCTCAGATCACTGAAAAACGACTCGATGCTCTCACCTTGTCTTTGATTTCTGGAATGAAACTTGTGCCTCTCCATTGTTTTGTTGCTTTGAGGGTTGCAGATTTCACGAAATTTCCGTTTTAGGCACTCTGGGTCCTCTCTGGACTCAGCAGGGGTGATAATAGCTCCATCTCCGCCCACAGCAC
Organism: Gouania willdenowi; assembly: GCF_900634775.1. Classification (NCBI taxonomy): domain Eukaryota; kingdom Metazoa; phylum Chordata; class Actinopteri; order Blenniiformes; family Gobiesocidae; genus Gouania; species Gouania willdenowi. Next base: position 28,861,522 of record NC_041058.1, read on the forward strand.
GCACCTCAGCCGCGTAGACGAACGAGCGCTCCCGCTCTATGGCCTCCGGTCCCGCAAGATTGAGGAGGATATAGGCCTTAGTACTTGCAGGCTTGTCGAAGTGTGCTGCAGCGACAAAAATGTCATACTCCCTCTCGAATATCCGCCAGTTCTCAGCGACATTCCCGTCAAAAACTACCGGGTCTGGTCTGCAAAATCCCTCCGCCATTTCAGAGACGCAACGTGGCTCTGGTTAGCTTCACAGTTAGCAAAGTCCAGTGGAATGCTAAGGAGGTACTCACAGGAGGAGAGTCCGTTCAGATTCTGACACCATGTAAACAGTTTGTTGTTTGTCTTGCTGGGAGCACCTGATGAGCATGAGTCTAAAGGATGAGACGTGATGATGGTCTCACCGGAATACTTTTATTATGCACCTCCGTGCACACAGCGTAACATCACATGCAGTCTGTCAACACGCAGTGAACCGAATGCCCCCTCTACAGGCACAACATGTAACATGCACTTCCTCAGTATGGTGGCTCTGTTTGGACAAACATAATCATTTAGCAAATGATCTACAATTATGTTCTTATTTTACTATAGCCACTAACTACTCTTTTACTAACCAAAGCAAGTTCCTACAATTCCACAATTATGCAAGATTTGATAAAACTCCACTTAAAAAAAAAATGTATTTACTTTTTTTTTTTTTTTTTTTTTTTTTTTAGAAAGAAAAAAATCCCCATCAAAATCTAAACACTAAATCTGCAGCATCTTTAATGAAATCCTTTCTGCAATACTTAAACACATTTGTCTCAATGTTTCAGCCAAAATAAACATGATTTAAAATATAGTAAATTCAAAAACAAAAACGTATCGAGTGCAGCAGTATTTACCTCTACTGGGGATCTGACTACATCTGTCATTTTTTTGGAGTTTGAATTCTGTAAAGTAAATCTGTATTTATATGGAGCTCAGTAGGAACTAGTGTTGTTGTTAGAACAGGCCTGAGAGCACTTCACCTGACAATAATTAATTATTGATATTTTATGTAATTATTGAACGGTGTATTTATTTATTTAATTGTGGCAGTCCTCGTCCTCCATACAATAGACGTGTTCTTGTCAATAAAAGCTATTTTAAATCGTGTTTTCAGGTTAGCTCAAATCACCAGCAGATGGCGCTTCTGATCAGAAAAGCGTAGCGTGGAGTCACTCTGTGCTAAGCGCTGATACACCTTGAAATCCCACCTGCATCCCCTTCCTGCAGTCATCTTCCTCCTCCTCCCCCTCCGTACTCTTCCAAGGCGGTCGGGAGGCAGCAGCCGGCATGAGCCTGGAGAAAACGCACGCATCCGCGCCGGGAAAGGTCTGAGTGTCAGTGACAGACGCAGCATGCTGATGAATGTTCTACAGAGAACATCTATGAGCGCAGCACCGAGTGGCTGCAGGAGCTGCAGGATGGGCGTGGGACAGAGGAAAGCAATGGAAACCCACGGACTTTAAAAGGGTGGATGGAGGGCATCGGTGTAGCGTTTCCATTTCATTATTTTAGGAGGTTGGTGCTGTAATTTGTTCTTTAGATTTCACTCTTATTCATCTGTCAACCTTCACTGGAGTTTCAAAGGATGGAGAAAGGCGCGCATCATCATCAGCAGCAGCAGCAGCAGCAGCAGCAGCAGCAGCAGCAGTTCAAGAGCCCCGAGAGTCCAGCTGAGGACATCTCCAAAATCCAAGATGAGGAATTGCTAAAGTGGAGTAAGGAGGAACTGGTGAGGAGGCTGAGAAAGGCAGAGGCAAAGAAGAGAGGAGTCATTATGGAGCATGGTAATCTAATGAAGGAGGTGAACAGGAGGCTACAGCAGCACCTCAATGAGATCAGGAGTCTAAAGGTGAGAAGAGGACACTAGACACTTCTTTCTTTTTAATCTTCTTTACATAAAACTCATAAAACATTGCTGAACATCTTTTATGATTCAGTGATTTAAAAAAAAAGAAAAAAGTAACTGTCTAATCATTGGGTTTGTTGTGTGAAACACCTAATTATTTCATGCCCTCTCTCACTTTACTCAATGCCACCATAATTACTATCCACGTGTAATAGGTACTGTATGTTTGTTTTTGCATGTGCATGCATGTATGTACAGTATATATGTTTTAAGTTTGTATTTCTTTTTTGCATTTTTTTGATCTTCATTTTTTTCCCAGTATTTTCATTTATCTTTTGATATTTTTTGTGAACTTTGTTTATTGTTTTCTTCATATATCAAAGATTAATTGTGCATTTTGTCTCATGATTTTACAAGGTTTTTTTTATTAGCCATTTTTTAAAAAAGTTTTTTTTAATATGTGCTAAATAAATAAATACATTAATGGAGTGCAGACCTGAGTGAAGTGCGCAATTATATTTGTTCCCTGCACTCCAACAGCAAGTGAGGAATGAGCAAAATCAGCAAATAATATTCAGGGAATGTGAACGCTGAACAACAAATCCCACCACAACGCTGTCAATACTTTTATTACTTTCTTTGTAGTTTGGCATTTTTAGAAAAGGCTTGATAAAGTGGTGTTACTCAAATTGAATTATTAACCAATGGGTCACACAAATTATAACCACAATTGAATAAATTAAATATAAAAATGAATAAATAGAAGTATAGAAGAAAAATAAACTTAATAAATCCAATAAAAACAAAAACTATATATAAGTGCAAAATAACCACGCATTTAACATAAAGATAAGCATATTTTACAATTTACTAAAATATATAAAAGATAAATTAGAAATGTAACCTGAAATAAAACAAATTAAACTTTTAAACTTCAAAAACAACAATTCAATTCACTTCAGTTATTATTATTTTACTGTTTAAAGTGGGAACAACTGAGGGCAGAAAAAACCCCAAACAAAACACACAATATTGCTTATTGTCCATGCGTGTATCTGAGTGCTTATATTGACTTCTTTTGCTAATATCATACCGATATCCAATATTAATATAGGATCGGGACTCCCTTATCGATTTATACCTGGGCTGACCCATAAATGTCATTCTTTGACACTACACAGACTGTGAGACTCAGTATGGTCACAACTTAGCGCCTACTTCACTACATTGATAACCTTTTAAAGATGAGGGATTAAATCAGCGAAGGAAGAAGAGACAAATCATTCAGGACATCTCATTAAGTGTAGAAAAGCACTCACACTAACCAATATTTACTAATAAGACCAACACCTGACATATACAGGAATAACAAGCAAAATGTTTGGCTGCGAAGGGCCAACGTGTAACCTTTCCAAGGATGAGATCCTTGCAGGGTTGGGGTCAATTACATTTTTACATTTCAATTCAATCACGTACAATTCAAATTTAATTATAATTACTTTGACCATCATTTTTCCAATTACAATTAAAATTACAGAAATAATTTTCCCCCAAAAAATCAAATACATTCTTAGGTACTAAAGTTCAATTACAATTCATCACAAATTAGGAGCCTGAAATAAATAACGGCTCAGTTTGACCCATGTCTTAAATCAGTTGTAAAATACACAAAAAATATAGGATCTACCATCTAATTTGTTTTTCATCTCTTGGTTACCTTGTTAGGCTTCCTAATCAATGACAATATTGGTATTAATATTTCTTGAATGGACATCTGAGCCTTTCACTATACCACACCACTTCACATTTTTTAAATGGTAAAAGATAACTGACCGGTAGTAAGAAAATTTGATATGAAACAAATTTTAATAATTATTAACTACGTATGAGTAAGCAATAGAACTGTAACATGGTTCCCTAATTTCATGTTTAATTAAATTGTTGTTTTGATAGAATTTCCATGCCAATTACAAAGTCAGTCATCTGACCTAAATTACAATTCAATTATGATTACAAAGGCAACAGATTTTTCAGATGAGATATCCTTTTTTCATCCCACAAAGGGTAAATTTGCATTTCAGCTACATCCCATCCAAGAAACATGAAAAGACAATCTGACAAAAGACAGCACAAAAACAAGCATATAACATGGGAGGACAGGAGCGGGAGAACTGTGGGTCGCCACAAGGGCGGCGCCCCGTATCCTTTGATGAAAAATGAAAAAACAGGAGGAAAGGAGAGGGGAAAAAAAGCATATGCTACACTATGTTCCCTTAGGGGCACATAGTGTAGGACTAGGGATAAAACTCCTCAGCACATAAACCCATGAAAAACAGTTACAACAAAAACTTGACATAGCACATATGGTCGGGGGGAGGAAACTTGTGGGGGGTAGAATGCAGCAAGCCACTGGGGGGGGGGGGGGCGCGCTTCCAGCGCCTCTTTTGCAGCCACTGCATGGGTTGGAGAGGGGATGGGGGCCAAAGAAGGCTTTGTAACATGATTAGTTTGCTTCATTCTGTACAGTTCAGTTGACACTCGATACAACATCCTGGTGAATAGATGAACCGGCCTTCAAATACTGGCTGAGGGGAGAACAAATGTAGATAAGGAATTTGTTTTCGGCGGGCTGACACCTAAAATTTTCCATGCAGCCTACTGTTCATCTCTCAGCTGTAATCCAATATGGTGGCCTCATCGAAAGCTGAGCAGTTTTATTAAGTGCAATTACAGTTGCAATTATAATTACGTCATAATTGCATTTAGCCCAAGCTTCGACAGCATAGAATGCAAAAAAGCCCTGCTTTCAACTCCTCTGGACACCTGGGACTGTCCTGTGCGGAGTTTGAATGTGCTTATTTGTTTGCTCCCAGTTTTACGAATATCTCGTATATTCCAAAAACATGATGGAACATTGAGTTCCAATGCTGCTTTTACTAAAGAGTGTAATTTTTATATGAGATATCAAAACACGAAAGCTGACCCCCCCAAATAATCTAATTTGCACTTTGTAAAACCCTGCTATTACTAGCAATGTTTTTCTTTACCAAGCCTGTATGCTTCATTGTACTGTAAATGGTATTTTAATAGGTTATATTTTTTGTTTTTCAACAAAACAAAAAAAGAGATGCAAAATTAGTATTATCTTGCCACTTATCTCATTTACTAGCATGTTGGCTTCACAGCAGGTTTAGGGTTCTACTACAGAGTTTTCCTGGAAGTGAAGAGCAACATAAGTAATGCACTATAGAGTGACTTGTTGAAGATGTACAGAGGAAGTTTATATTTCCTTCATCTATATCTTAAGTATTTGGGAGTTTGTGGATTTGCTTTATCATATGAGACTGTGGTTACATAGTTGTTTACATTTAAATGACACCTTAATTTTTCAGGATTAAATCACAGACCTCAAAATTGGGCTTTCAGGACCCACAGGCGTGCCGAAGTCCAATTTTGTAAAAGCTTCTTTTTGGTGTATTGATATGTAATCTCTCCCTGAAGCATTCTCTGTTTCCCCCCTAAGTCTCTCTCTCTGTCTGTGTAAATTAGGATGTGAACCAGAAGCTCCAGGATGATAACCAAGAGCTTCGGGACTTGTGCTGTTTCCTGGATGATGATCGGCAGAAAGGGAAACGGGTGTCACGAGAGTGGCAGCGTTTAGGTCGCTACAGTGCAGGCTTGATGAGGAAGGATGTAGCCATCTACCTGCAAAAAATGAAGGAGCTGGAGCAACGACAGGGCGATGTCATCCGTGAGAACCTGGAGCTCAAGGAGGTGTGTCTCATGCTGGAGGAGGAGAGAGCTGCAGCTGTGGCAGGAGGTGGAGCGAGGAATGCTGGTGTGGTAGGACCCGGTGGTCCTGGATGTAGGAGCTCTATCGACAGTCAGAGCAGCATATCTCAGCTGGGTGGAGGCATGGCTGCGCCTGGCTTGCTTCGGGATGTTGGTGATGGGAGCAGCACTTCTAGTTCAGGAAGCACAGACAGCCCTGATAAGCCCCAACACAATTGTCCTCCTCCAGGCACCAATCCCTGCCCTGGATCTGGGTCACAATGTATATCTTCAGAAAAATCTGATATGTGTCATTCTAATGGCAGGAGGCATAGCTCCACACCTGAATACCACACCTTTCCCCAGTCGTGTCGAACTCGAGGTGGATCCCTTACCAACCTGGAACCCCATGTCATTCGAGGACACAGTACTGAAAAGCCGACTAAGTCTCCCCCGAGGTTATTCTGTGACTCCCACCACACACCCTGCAGCTCTGACCTTCTAGCCCACAAACAACTAGTGATGTCAGGACATGCATCCCCAAACCATGGGAAAAGTTCAGCTACGTCCAGCCCAGATCTGAGCCACAGACACAGACAGATACACTCAACAGTGGCTGTCTGTGTGAATGCAGAATCCAAACAAGCACTGATGGTGTCACCTGAGCACTTTCAGAAAGGTCGGGTGATTGTTGGAAGTCCGGAATCTACAAGGCATCACCATCGCTACCCGCACAGCGCTCAACATGGAAAGGGAATGTATAGTGTTGGCTCCCTTCCAAGGAACGGCAGTCAGAGGAGGCCAGTGGGAGAGGAGGAGACTTCACACCATGAGAGTCTGTACAACGGTAGGCACATGGTAACTCATACTTTATACTGATTCCTTACCTAGTGATACCTGTCACGGCAAATTTGCGATTGACCTTATTTGGAGACATGATTTATTGCTCTGGTTGAATGATGGAGTCCAGTCGAGCGTGATGATTTTATATAAAAAAGATTTATTATAAAACTAAATGAAAAGAGTACAAAGAAGCTTCCATCCTGTAAGAATGAAAAGCAGCCCACAACAAGGATGGTCAAAAGGCTCCGGGCAGAGGAAAAAGCAAGACTGCCTAAAAAGTTCTTCACACACACATTTCTACACCGTTCTTAACCGTCCTACCCCCCGACAGATAAGAAAGAAGCAACAGGGAGGAGGTCAAGTCAGTTTGTTCTGTTCGTTTTAGAAAAAGTAAACTGCTGGATGAGTGAAAACTTCCTTCAACTAAACCATGACAAGACGGAGGTGATTGTCTTTGGTAACAAGGAAAAGAGGACTGCTGTCAGCAATTATCTTGAGTCTCGATCTTTAAAAGCTAAAGACCAAGTCAAAAACCTTGGTGTTCTGATTGACTCAGATCTTACATTCAGCAGTCAGATCAAATCAATCACAAAAACAGCCTTCTACCACCTAAAGAACATCTCCAGAGTGAAAGGTTTAATGGCTCAGAAAGACCAGGAGAAACTGGTCCATGCTTTTATCTCCAGCAGACTGGACTATTGTAATGGTCTTCTGACAGGAATCCCCCAAAAGAGCATCAAACAGCTACAGCTGGTTCAGAACGCTGCAGCTCGGGTCTTAACCAGAACAAAGAGGTCAGAGCACATTACTCCAGTTTTAAAGTCTTTACACTGGCTCCCAGTCAGCCTCAGAATAGACTTTAAAGTTCTGCTGCTGGTGTATAAATCTGTGAATGGGTTTGGTCCAGAATACATCAGTGACATGTTAGTCAGGTATGAACCCAGCAGGTCTCTCAGATCTATGAACACAGATCAGATAGTGGAGCCCAGAGTTCACAGTAAACATGGTGATGCTGCTTTTAGTTGTTATGCTGCAAAGAAGTGGAACAAACTGCCAGCGGAGCTGAAGTCAGCATCCAATGTGAACATTTTTAAATCAAAGTTAAAGGCACTTTTTTTCTCTACTGCATATGATTGAGAGAGAGATTTTTTGTCATGTTGTTGATGTAATGATGATTTTACTGATGATTTTAATTGATTTTACTGATGATTTTAAATGTTCTTATTGATTTAAATGTTCTTATTGATTTAAATGTTCTTATTGATTTTAAACAATTGAATGTTTTATCATGTAAAGCACATTGAGTTGCCTTGAGTATGAAATGCGCTATATAAATAAATTTGCCTTGCCTTGCCTTGCCTTGCCTTGCCTTGCCTTGCCTTGCCTTGCCTTGCCTTGGAGATGGCGCTCCCGGTATCGGGGGTGCTAGTCAGATGTGCGTAGGTGTGTGTGTGTGTGTGTGTGTGTATGATGTGAATGTGTGTAAATGGATGTGTATTGGATGTGTATGTGTGAGAGTGTGTGTGTGTCTCTCACCAAAAGGGTGCCATTGTGTCTAGCCTTGAGGGATAAGATGTTTTTTGGGAAGCATGTGGCTGACCTCGAGAAGAGAGCAGGAGACATGAGACAGCAGAAATGAAAGGTCACAACTTAAAGCCTTAAAAAGAACAAGGTCTATGAGCAAATATATGAGTAAATGTATTTGTAAACATAATTAACCAATTTTGCCCGTACATACCCAAAAAATCTTTTTGTTTCCAATATTTTTATTAAATCTTTGAAGCATGACATTCAGCAAACAATTCCTTTATCTTATTCTTTTCTTTTTTGAACTGATTACAAAGGGAAATAAACAGCCAAAACAATATACAACAGAACACTCCCTCAGGAGTGCTACCTGTTGGTATTCACCAAGCAGGTTGTGTTCCAAACTTAACTAATTACTAATTTCAACCTTTAAAATAGGAGATTGGGAGGTGCCAAACCTTCTCAAACTCTCCAAGCTTGTCTTTTAGAACAAATTTTAAGTTTTAGTTTGTCGGCTCGGATAGCCACAGTTTTCCTGTTGTTACTTCCCTCTTTTAACAGTACAGGAGAATGAGGTTTTTAGCTGTAAGGAGCCCATTAGATAGTAGATGTTTGTGAGCCATGCTTAACCTCCTTTGCCTATCTGATATTCCCAGGATATTTAATATTGGATGAGGGTCGATGTTACCCACTATTATATTTGAAAGTAATCCAATGTTCCTCTCTAGAAGTTCTGCGAGTGGCTGGTGTTTGACATTTGTTCAACTTTAAAGTGGGGACTATACAGTTTGTGGGGAGTGGGATTTGTTTACATTTGAAAAGCATGCATGTAAGTAAAAGGAAAATTCTCTACAGCACATGTAATTCTTAGTACTGGTTACTTCTATTCTATCTAACTTCAAACAGTTTTCCAGGGATTCAATTTTCATCTGAGATAAGTTTGTTTAACAAATTATAAACTTTATAAAACGTACACTTCTCTGACACACCCAAAAGTTCCATATTGCACCTTTTAGGCATTGTTAAAACATTGTTTTCAAATTAAATGTTTATATTTTTACCATTTTAATGTATTCATGCAATCAACTAAAATAAAAACTATTTAAAGAAACATGAATGATTAAATCTATTCTGTGGCACTCATAATGTAGTTTATTTTCACTGGAAAAAATTTGGCTGGTGGAAAATCTGTTTGACTGGTAACTTTAAGAATCTACTAGCCATGCTGGCTGGTAATCTAAAAAGTTAATTTAAAGCTCTGAATAGAACATACTGTATATGTATGCAGGGCTGTGGAAAGTGGGGGTGATGGGGTGCTGCAGCACCTCCTAGTGGCAAGAGCGATTTAAAAAGTGCAGCCTTTTTTAGCTGGTATGTTTTATTATACAACATGAAGTATACTGCGTGCACTGCTGATTAATCAATAATTCTTTGTTTTCTTCTTCTGTTTTCCTTTCTAGAGACAACTACAGAAAAAATGCCATAGACAATATTTACAAATTTGATACTTTATAATAGTGTTAAAAGATGATAAAAGAGATAAAAGATAAAAACCTTCATGTGTTTACTCTGCTTAAATGAAATTAATGCACAGTTAGATTCAGTTTAGGGGAACCTGCCATTGATGAACATTCCACTACTTTGCCTTTGGCAACAATTTTGATGTCTGTTTTTGGGGTGTGCTTAACATCATCGTTCATCTGCAGCTAAAACCCAGAATTCACTCTGCCACTTTTGTCAGCAGTCACATTGCCAGTGAATTTTAAGAAACAGCAGTCAATATAATCCACCTCATAACACTACCATGGTTTTCATCTCATGGCAAACCATCTAGTCATGCACCACACTTTCTTTTCTTGTGATTTATTGTTCTGTATATCATGATTTAGCAGTTGTAGGAGGATGAGTTATTTATAATGGGTTATATAAATAAGAATATTAATTATGATTATTAATATTACTTCAACTTTTGCAGGGTGCCACTCCTGTTAACAGGAGAATTATGTCTAAGTTTTTAGACTAAACCCCTTAATTTGAAACCAGGGAAAAGTGAATTCGAACAGCAATCTACACCATAATCACAGCCTTAATGAATCAGAGGAATCAAAGATTACGTTTAACCTTTTATTCAAAATTCAACAATTAACAGTCAAAATATCAATTGAAATGGGATAATTAAAACATGATAAAATGCATTTCTTGGCTAATAAAAGTGAGGATTATATGTAATAAAGTGAAATCACTATTCTAGGAGAATGCTAGTCTACTAAATATTGAATAAAAATGCAGGATACATATTCGAATAATAAGATCATAAAATCAAACAATAAAATCATAAAAAGAGCTCATAAAACAAAGGGGAAGACAGACAGGCGAGACGAACAGACATGAATGAGATGAAGTGTGTGTGGAACATGTGAGTTTAAGTGTGTAGTTATGGAAGTATGGATGTGAGCTATTGTGGATCAAGTTTGCTGATGAAAGTTCGTTCTGGTACCTTGAAGATGATGTCAGGGTTGGACCTGGAGGAGCTGTTTGAAGAAACGCAGCGGGACGTGCCACTGTTGAGTTCTGTTGTGTTTCAACAGAGAAACGGGCGACCGTGGCTCAGGTGGTCGTGGGTCGTCTTCTGATCGAGAGGTTGGGGGTTCGATCCCAGTACCTGACTATGTGTCGAAGTGTCCTTGGGCAAGACACTGAACCCTAAGTTGCTCCCAGTGGTCGACTAGCGCCTTGCATGGCAGTCCTGTCCCACTGGTGTGTGAATGTGAGAGTGATTGGGTGAATGAGCTGTTATGTAAAGTGCTTTGAGACTGCTTCAGTGTGGTGATAAAGCGCTATATAAAATGAAGTCCAAGTCCAATAGCCCCTTCAGCCGATCCAGGCGGTTCTGGCCTTCGCAGCTGAGTTAGAAGGCGGCTCGTGGCTTACCCCAATGGGTTGCGGGCCGGGCTTTTTTTTTTTTTCGGCTGTTGCGCACGTCACTAGATGCTGGATTCGTCCAAACCAAGCAGCTGTTGTTTCCAAAAATCTAACTGTTTCAACTAAAAATAAAATGAAATAAGTAAAAAAAATAGGGGAAGGGAAACGCATTGAGCATGAAATGTCAGCGTCCCAAAACTGAAATTTTGGGCGGTTTTCTTCCTTTTAAAAGGTTATCTTTGAGACTCGCCTCCCAAGAAGGAAGCTTCGTTGATTGGTTTAAAGTTGCCAGCATCTCAGCTGGCTGTCTGTGGGTGTGTCTGGGGTGTGTGTTTATGTGAGACAATGACAAACATGAGGGATAATTTCTAGATTTACACATAAACCATAATAATGAGTTCAGCATATTCAAATAATCTTTTGGACATCATATCTTGAAATATCATGTATTACGAAAGAGTTTGATACCAAACACAACTGGAAAATAGCCTAGTATTACTTTAGGAACCGGTTAATTTTATTTGTAATTACTCGTAAACATAAATGTCAAAAATCATGTTTTGCCTCTTCTTTAGTATATTGTTGCAGTAGATACCTTAAACTAACTTTTGTGATGTTATAAAATTATCTGAAAAGAGTGCAATAGGACAGACAATATTTGCAATTTCAATTTCTGCAGAAACCATTCCAATAATGTTTTCGTTTGTAACTTTTCAAACATAATACAGTTTTTTTGTTCTCACTTCTTTATGGGGACACATCTCAGAGAAGGCCTGGGCAGTGTCCTTGTGTGACAGTTCACCACAGGGGTCAGGGGTCAGTGGGACAGTTCTGTGATCTTACAGCATCCCAAAGGTATTTGTTTGTAAAGGAGGGAGGAGACGGATGTTCTTACCCCGTGTGGAGTCGTAAAAAGATTTCGTACTGAACACTTCAAAGTGTTGGGCCAGTCTTTTTTGCTCCGTTATTGGGTTCAAAGGTCGCATAGTGGGGTTAGCTATGCACCCCAAGGTTGCTGGGGCAGTTATTTTGTAAACAGTTTGTGATAAAGAAACAGGCTCCTTGGTTAATTCCTGTTAGGAAGAGGGTCTTTAGGCTTGATGTGGTTTGGTTCCCTACACAGTTCTTGCTCTTTCTTTTGGTTTTATGGTTGTGGCACTTGTTCTGAACAAGTCATATATTTCTTCATGTTTTTTTTTTTTTTTTTTTTTTTTTTTTTCCCTCTTTCAAAACACCTGATTCAAATGATTAACTCATCATCAAGCTCTGCAGAAGCCTGATAACGATCCTGATCATTTCAATCAGGTGTCTTGGTAAAGGAAAACGTCTAAAACATGCTGGATAGGGGCCCTTGAGGACCAGGGTTGGGCACCCCTGCCCAAGACAGTTGGGCTTAAAGCTGCAGTTTGCAGAATCCTCCCTCCCCGCTTTGTTTTGAAACCAAAACTCAACCTCCCATCCTTTTGTAAATGCCCTTAGCGACTTTTTTCTCAATATAGACAAGTGACAAGTGTATGGACTTTATCATGTCTGGTGGTTTAGAGACTAACATGAATGCACGTATCACCAGTGTTTGGAATAACGACGTTTAAAATAACGGCGTTATGTAACGGCATTTGTTTTTCAGTAACGGGGTAATCTAACTAATTACTTTTTACGCCGTTACAACGCCGTTATCGTTACTGAACGTTAAATGCGGTGCGTTACATGCATTGATTGAATAAACTGTGATCCGAAAGCATCCCTGGCTTCTTACTCAGCTGTAGTGAGGAGGTGGGTTAAAAACAAGGTGAGCGATTATGATTGGCTAAGGCAGCGTCATGTTTCATGGTAGCCAATCAGAGCCAGTGTTTTTACACATGTGGCAGCAAGAGTAGGCGGGTTAAAAACAAGGTGAGCGATTATGATTGGCTAAGGCAGCGTCATGTTTCATGGTAGCCAATCAGAGCCAGTGTTTTTACACATGTGGCAGTAAGAGGAGGCGGGTTAAAAACAAGGTGAGCGATTATGATTGGCTAAGGCAACGTGCCAGCACACGCGACACACACGCACGCACACACGCACGCACACACGCACACACACACACACACAGACACACACACACACGCACACACACACACACACAGACACACACACACACACACACACACACACACACACACACACGCACACACACACACACACACACACACACACACACACACACACACACACACACACACAGCAGATTGGATGGCGAGCGTGGAGCAGTCTGATGAAAAGTTGTAATTTTTAAGGTGGTGATAAAACACTACTTTAAATTAATTGTGGTCAAAGGCAAGAATGTGTATGTGAAGTGTACATTATATCCAGGAGTGAAGACTTTGTCGACATCCGTTGTAAGCAACTCAAAGTTAATGAGGCACCTCACGACACGCATCTAAAAAATCTGAATTCTTTGACATATAGCAACTTTTTTTTTTTTTTTAACAGTAACGCAAATAGTTACTTTCCTTGGTAATGAGTTACTTTTATTATTGAGTAATTCAGTTACTAACGCAGTTACTTTTTTGAACAAGTAGTGAGTAACTATAACTAATTACTTTTTTAAAGTAACGTTCCCAACACTACGTATCACTCTGTAGTTACTGTCCTGACCAGCGGCTGCTGCCGTCAGCTCGTCCCTGCCACACGCACACACAGAGGGGGCTGTGATCTCAGCTGCCTGCCACTCTGAGCGGACTGATAAACAGAGATTCCAAGTAACAAAGTACAAATACTTTGTTATTTTATCAAACATATTACTGTACTTCGTAAGTAACGAAGTACAAATACTTTGTTATTTTAACAAACATATTACTGTACTTCGTAAGTAACGAAGTACAAATACTTTGTTATTTTAACAAACATATTACTGTACTTCGTAAGTAATGAAGTACAAATACTTTGTTACTTACTTAAGTAGATTTTTCAGGTACTTTGTACTTTTAGAAGTATTTATTTTCAACATAAATATCAGTACTTTCTACTCCTTACATTTCCCAAAAAGGCTCATTATTTTATACATATAGCCTATAAACCTATATTTTTTTATTTTGGCCCAGCAACACCGATGTGCGTCAGATGTTTTGACCCAGAGGCTCACTCAGCCAGGATCAGACAGAAGCTGAAAGTAAGGGGAGGGGGAGGGCTTACACGGACATAAGAGTAATGATAATTGGCTAAAGGTAGAGTGAAATTCCATGGTAAGCCAATCAGTGACAGAGTTTAGGTAAGTAGGCGTTGCTACCGAGCTTGTGCTGGCAGTGAGAGGACAAGAAGCAACAATGGCCACGTTTACATGGGAGCTTTAATTCCTCTTTAAAGTGGAATACAAGTTAATTCCTCTTTAACCTGACCTTGTAAGCAGTTCATTCCTAATGCTAGTTTAATTCTGAATTAAACTTAAATCCAAATTAAGGGGCTGGTTTATTCTGATTTTAATTCTGAATTAGATAATTCCTCTTTCTTGTAAACACTTAACTTGGTTAAAGCCACTTTAAGTTAATTCTGATTGTTTTGCGTTTGCGCGACTTGCGGCGATGACGCGCTGGTGATGACATAAATCAAGATGGCGGCGGCCCGGAGTCCAGCCGAGACTATTTAATAAGAGCCTTAAAAGACATGGATATAATGAAAAGAGTCGATGGACACAGGCATAAACATGCAGAATCTAAAGCCGTATAAACCGCTTTTCCATGTAAACCTCACTATTTCCATGTAAACATGAAGCAGAACACTTTAATTCCAAATGATTTCATTTGGAATAACTTATTCCGAATTAAAAAAAATATCATGTAACTTTGGCCAATGTGGAGCCTGGAGCAGTCTGTAATTTAAAACTGGTGTTTACAGCTTTGAAGTGCAATCACTACTTCAACCTGCTTGCTGTAAAAATAAAATACATGTCAAGTGTCCTCTTCATACGTAGGTTATTCTAATCTAATGAGACATTTCTCAGGGGTGCACACCGCTACTAAGCTAGTGGCCAAAACAAATAATGCTCTTAGGGCTGCACAGCGCTGTTGGTGACATCAGAGAAGGACATGAAGCGTTCATTAGTGCAGAAATGATTAAAATGAGCACCGCATCCAAGTGTGTTAGTGCTCATTTGAGCATCTAACATTTTAAAGTGCAGACATTATTGCTATTCATGTTGTTGTTCTTTGGGATACAAACATTGTGTGGGGAAATGATTTTAGGTATGTGCTGCTACTGTTAAAATTATCAAAAAAAGTAACCAGTACTCTTAACAGCAATAATGTTATAGTGAAACTTGTGTTTTTTTTTCTTTTTCATTTTATGAAGTCAGATGTTATGTGTAGATTTTATTTAACTGCCAATTTTGTATTGAATCTTATTTTATCAGAAAAAATATCTGACCCATGACTCAGACATTTAAAAAAAATGAGAATGCACACAATGTTCAGAAGTGTGACGTGTTAACCTTAAGGATACTAGACAGTTGTGTTTGTTCAAACTATAACATTGCTAAAGCAGATTCCATATAAATGATCCTGTATTTAATAGCTTTGCAGCCAGTGAATCGTGCAACAGAAATACATTTTACTTTTAAAAGTACTTTTGAGTACATTTCAGAACCTGTACTTTTTTACTTTTACTTGAGTAGATATTTGGATCAGTACTTTTTACTTTTACTCAAGTCGCTTTTTTACATAGGTATTTTACTTCTACTCAAGTAAGGAATCTGGGTATTTTTGCCCTCTGCTGACAACCATCACCCTGCATCCAGACTATAAAATGTATTCATCTTGAATAAGCTTCTCTTGGTTTACACGTGTGTCTGTTATCGCTCTCTCTCTGACACCAGTGGGTGTGTGGGGCGGACCCTGCGCAGTCACGGAGGTCCATGAAGACACAAAGCAGTCCGTTCCTCCTGTTGCTTCTCCACCTCGGTCTGCTTTTTTCACCTTGATTTGCTGTGTAACTGCTGTGTCTAACGTCGTGATAGAGACTTTCGCTGGGACGTCCGTCATTACACTTTTACTCCTGAGGGTATCTGAGCTCCTCTGACTTCAGTCGAGCAGCCATAGCAACGCCAAAAACAGCTCATGGAGCACACCTGTTTGTAGAAAGATCTCTGATTGGCTGACACCCAGATTCTAGGAGCGTCAAGCTCCTAGATTTATAGATGTCATTTTACAGGACCAGGAGAAGGAGAATAGATCCACTGATCACTCAGAACACTTTGATTACAATATGCTCAAAGATGATTATGGATTCTTAACCAAATGATGCCAAAAAAAAGTTACATATTGCAGCTTTAAGTCCAGGTTAGGGCAGGAAGTGTCTTTTAACAGACTAAGTCCATGGCCAAGACTCTGATGAAAATGGCTTTGATTTGCTTTAGAGATCCCTTGAAAGAGGAAATAAGGAAAGGTGAGCAACCCTGGTGAAGTGGGATGGAAATCCTGTCACTTCATTTTACATATCAGTCTTCCTGTGTTATGCTGGTCTACTGTAGTAGCCAAGAAATAGTAATGATTTCTGCTGTGTTGAGGGGAAGTTTTTCATATTAGAGCTGATGCCATGGGAAATAGCTTTGTACCTAAGGTAGACACAGCATCCCTGAGTCAGCTATCTAAGGCATACAATAGTAATAGTGTAAGAGGAGATACTGCATCACTTCTCTGATGTCGGGCTTCCATGTACTAACTAGTGTAGGTTGAAAGCTTGTTTTTTTTTTTTAAGTACTACTGTGTTCACTGATTAGATAAACTAAACTAAATATTATTTATTTTTCCCTCAGTTGTAAAGTAAAATAAATTTCATGAATTTATTTGTCTAAAAGGGTGTTCAGGTTTTTTTTTTTAAAGAGGACCCTCAGCCCAGGCAGAGCAAGATGGTTAAACAGTACTCAAAGATTACCAGGATATGTCTGACCATGTGAATGTATTATGTCATGTATTCATGTAATGTAATGCATGGGTGTCAAACTCTGGCCCGCAGGCCAAATTTGGCCCTTAGTATAATTATATTTGGCCCGCGAGGCAATCCCAAATGACTACTAGAGCTGGCCCGCCAGTATTATAGACAAATCCGACAAAACCAGGAAGTGTACAGCACATTCACCGCTAATACTACAAATCCCATAATGCTCTGCTGTTGTTTTGGCACGTCAATCAGGACAGGACCCAAACGCTCAACTCTAAACGGACAGTAGTCATAGCGACTTCACGCTACAACTTTCACCATGAAATAAAGCTGCTGTGGGATAAACTTGTGGGAATAACGATAGATGGTGCGCCAGCGATGTGCGGTAAAAAGAGTGGACTGGTGGGCAGGGTTCGGGAGAAGATGCGGAAAGAAAACTGTGCAGGTGAGCTAACTGTTTATCACTGCATCATACATCAGGAATCACTGTGCGGCAAAGCCCTAAAGATGGAACATGTTATGACCACAGTAACACAAGTAGTTCACTTTATAAGAACCAAAGGTCTGAATCAGCGCCAGTTTAAGTCTTTTCTGGAGGAATGTGGTTCGGAATACGCAGACGTGCCGTATCACACAGAGGTGAGATGGTTAAGCCGAGGAAAAGTACTGAACAGATGTTTCAAGCTGTGTGAGGAAATATGTCAGTTTCTGGAAAGCAAAGGGAAGGACACAGCAGAGCTCCGGGGGCAAAACTTTGTGTGAGCTGGCCTTTCTGTTTGAACCTGCAGCTTCAGGGGCGGGGGCGCATCATCACAGACGTACGCTGCAGTGAGGGCTTTTAAAACTAAACTGCGCCTGTGGGAGAATCAGATGCTTCAAGGAAACCTTGGCTATTTTACCTGCTGCCAAACCATAAAAACGCAGATCTCTACCGCCGTGTTCCCATGCGCACAGTTTACTGAAAAACTCTGTGTGCTTGGCGCTGAGTTTAGCCGGCGATTTGCCGACTTTGATGTCCAGAAATGTAGGTTTGAACTGCTCAGTAATCCATTTGCAGTTGATGTGGAAAACGCACCAACCAACCTCCAAATGGAGCTGATTGACTTCCAGTGTAATGACACGCTGAAGTCAAAGAATGATGCTGTGGGCGTCGCACAGTTTCCACAGTTCATCCCTGACACAATGCCTCAGTTCCGCACCCAAGCTGCTCAAATGCTCTCCATGTTCGGCAGCACTTACTGTATCTATGTGAGCAACTTTTCTCCTCTATGAAGATGACCAAAACATCTCACATGAGACGTCTGACTGCTGAACACCTTTGCGTGATACTGAGGATTTCCTCAGCTCAGAACCTGAGCCCAGACATTGATGAACTAGCATCCCAGAAGAGATGCCAGGTATCTGGTTTGGACACATCAGATTAGATCAGTGTGTAGCAAACTAAGCAATAATTACCCTTTTCTTTATGCACTTTTTCTTGCTACTCCAAGGCATGGGCTTGAATGGTTGATTGGTTTATTATTGTTGTTTTATTTTTGAAATTATTAGCCTGTGGAAAAAGTTTATTTTGATATTTAAATCAGAAGGCTGCAAATAGAAAAGAGGCATACAATTTTTATTGAAAATTAATTTAATAAATCAATGCCATTGATGTGTTTTTTTTAAATTTGAAATTCGATTTTGCATGGCTGCACTATTGTATTGATTATATTGTATTGTAATAAGCGTTGCTCGTTCCATATTCAATGTTGAAGCAAAACATGTTTGGGTCCATATTAAAATGTTCATTTGTTCAATGTTGACCCGCGACTTTGTTCAAGTTTTAAATTTTGGCCCACTGTGTATTTGAGTTTGACACCCCTGAGGTAATGTATATGGTTAGGCAGGGTTTCCTCCAGAAAACGTGCTAAGTCTGGTGGTAGAGAAGTCCATCGGCAGCCCACCGTGTTTTTGTAAAAAAAAAAAAAACACAATTAAAAAACATTATATCAATTGTTTTCACTTAAGTTAAATCCTAGTGAATTTTAAAACAAGCCATTGCTGGTCACATTTAAAAGTAAAATAAATGAGCTATTAGTTATTGTCATAATAGATATTTCCTTTTAGTCAGTGTACTGTATTTACATTATTTATTAGGTACTTTTGCTCTTGGTTGCTGCTATCTAAATGCTAGTGCGATGGTGTAGAGCCTAGGGCTACAACTAACGACTATTTTAATAGTTGACTAGTCATCGATTATTGAAACATTTAATCGACTAATCGGATGACAAATCGTACAATTGTTTGCTCTATGTTGCTACAATCTTTTAAATTTGGCTTAGGGCAAATTACAACAAATAAAAACAATAAATAAATAAAACAATTCCCAACTTAAGGTGTAAACAGGTTCCTTACAAACACAAATTAAAATTAATACATTAACACTACAATAGAAATATCATTTACACAATAAAATAAGCTACAATAGCTGCTGACTCAAAGAGCTCATGGGCTGATATTTAATGGAACATGTTTGTGCATCACTCCATTAGTGTTGTATGCAATTAATTTATTTCCTCATTTATAATAAAATTAGCGGTTAGCATTAGCTCTTAGCCCAGTCTTATGTGTCGGTGGGTTAGCTTAGCTTAGTTAGTAGAGCACGGTCACTGTGTTTGTGTTAACTTTGGGTGGATCTGACGGAGAAAGTTAGACTGGTTCCGTTTGTTGGGTGGGTGTCTGGTCTTAACCAAGTAGCGGTGCGTGATGTATCACTGCTTGTTACAGCTTCAGGTCGAATGTGTTGAGCAGAGCTCAGCTGCGTGTGTGAGCGGCGTTGACAGCGCTGAGCTCCTGGTAATAGGGACATATTCTTAAAAGTGGGAATGTTTTTAATGATATTCCCGCTAATCACGTCCTTATCGGGCATACAGCTCTGAGCAAAGATATATAGAAGGTGGGATGAGCCACTCCTCATGAAAAAACAATGAACAGCTCCGTCCACAGCTTGAAAAAGACGACTGAACCATAACAAACCTATTTAAATAAAATAAGCAAGTGATGCTTATACAGCACTGGGGGAAACCCTGGGGTAGATGTCTTTTATGTTTGACAAGTATAAAGAAATTTCAAATTGGCTTTTGAGAGTGTGCTCAGTTTTCTTTGTCATGTTCTTTAATGAAACTAAAGCTGTAATGAAGATGTTGCTTTTGAGGGTACTCTGAACTATGAAGAATTGTAAGACTTGTATAAAAAACAACCACACTCCCCCTCCCCTCCCTGTTTCGAAACATATTGT
The DNA here is from genome assembly GCF_900634775.1 of Gouania willdenowi. Classification (NCBI taxonomy): domain Eukaryota; kingdom Metazoa; phylum Chordata; class Actinopteri; order Blenniiformes; family Gobiesocidae; genus Gouania; species Gouania willdenowi. The sequence continues at coordinate 28,881,642 of NC_041058.1, forward strand.
CTCTTATCGTTATATTCAGGAATGCGTACAGCTGTGGAGCTCTTAGTGACTTTTTTCGCAAGAGAGACTATTAACAAATGTAGGGGCGTTATCTTGTGTTTTCTGAGATTTTTCTGATGTTTTAGAGACTCTAACATGCACGTATCACTCTGTATTTACGCCCCTGAGCAATGGCTGTTGCCGTAAGTTCCTGCCCCGCCACAAGCTCACACAGGTGGCTGCAGAGATCCCAGCTGCCACTCAGACCCACATCACTCTGCATCTCGACTGCAAAATGAATTGTGACTGTTCTCTCCACCGATTTGCTTCTCTTAGGTTTACATGCGATCTATCCCATTTGTTCTCACTCTCCCTCTGAAACAAGTACGTTGGGCAGACCCTGCACAGCCCCGGAGGTCCGTGTGAACTCAAAGCGTAAGTACGGTCGAGTATGTTTGGGACTTTAGACCGTTGCTTCACCACGACGGTCTTTCTTTTTCCGCTTGCTTTGCCATTTGACTGTTGTGCCTAACGCCGCGATGGAGACTTTTCCTGCTGGAATGTCCGCCATTGTATTTTACTACAGAGGACGTGAACGTGCATTTAGTCAGGCAGTCAATAGTAATGCCCCAAAATAGCCCAAAGTCTGTTTGTAAAAAGATATCTGATTGGCTGAAAGGTCGTGTCACGCTCCTGGATTTCTAAACCTTATCTATAGAGCCAGGAGAAGATGCAAATGTGTACTGTCCATTCAGAACACTTTGGATTACAATATGCTCAAAGGTGATTTGTCATAACTGAATATTTGACAGTTGTTTGAAATCTGCCCCTAGTTGTGGTCTTGCACACAGGTGACTGGCTTAGTCAATTAGTGAATCTACATGTGAGATTTCCATTTGAAAATTAGCTCAGTGACATAGAACTTCATCAATAAATAGTTCTCGATTATTTATGTTTGACATTCTGATATATTGATTTATTGTTATTATATAATCATTGGAGCTGTAGAATCCCTATAATGAGCAGAGTTGTCTCTTGGTAATTAACTCAGTGAGGTAGATAATTGTCTCTTGTGCCAGAAATTGTGAATTAAAGCCTCATCTGATGTACAATTCTTAGTAGAATACCATCTTTTTTCCCCATCTTCCGATATTCTCCTTGTTTCTCAGAATTGCCTAATTTTGCCTGGCCCTAACCATTGCACCCCAGTCATGATCCCTGATATCGATCCTGATGTCCAAGCTAAGTGAAATTATATGTGGCAGTTTGGGAATTAAGTTTTTTTCAGAGTTCAAGTTAAAAGACAATTTCTGCATTAGCTATAACACTGTTTTCCAAAGAAATATATGATTTCTCCCCAGAGATTTTAATAGATAGCTCCAATTAGGTTGCTGTTATAAAGTACAAAATATTATATATAATTGGTATAAGCATTGTATTGCAGCGTTACATGTATGTTATTTCAGATTTATCAATGATTCAACCCCTTGTGTCTTAAATTAGAGGTTCTTTTGTTAAGCCCATCTGGTGGAGCTGTAGGCTCAGGGTATATTCATGCTGAAGCAGTGTGAAAGAAGTAGTTTGAAAAACTTGACTAAAGCTGGCTGGGGTAACATCCAGTGACGTGCCATCAGGGTAAGCAAGGTAGGCAGTGCCTACCCAAGGGTGAATTGATATTTTGATTGTTTGTTTTAATTATAATATAATTATAAATTATTTATTTTTCCATTTCCAATAGCCTACAGTACCTATAAGTTTGAAAGTGTCGCGTACCCCTGGTTGGGAATCACTGGTCTAAATTACTAAACAGCGCTATTTCCTGGAACGGCTGTCGTCTCACTCCGCTGTAAGGCAGGAGGAGGCCACGCCCACTTCCAAAAGCACACGGTTGCTCTGCCTCTGTTCCCATAGCGTGTTTTTATGTGTTCGCTCATGCGCAGTCAGTTCCCCAAGATGAAAACCATTTATGTCCAAAGGCAACTCTCTACGCTGCCTTTGGACGTAACCACGCTATGCTAAATGCTATACGTAAGTTCACAGTGCATTAGTGAATTGATCCCATGTGTCCGCTGCTGCTACGTTCTCTCTCGCTCTAGCGAGTGGGCGGGATAACACTACAGGCAGGATGACAGCGCTAGAGACGATAGAGAAACTTTTTTTGAGGAAAAACGACAGCTTTTAAAAGATGGAGACCAACACCTGAGTTACCAGACCTTCAGCAAAGGTAAGATCAGAAAATGTTTCATACTTTTCACAGTGAATGGTACAAAAGTAAGGATTGGCTTTGTGGATGCTCCTCACTGAGGCTGTTCTGAGTTGATGTAATTTTTTCCGTGTATCTGTGTTTGCAACACAAACAACAGATGTGCTGCCGTGTCATGAGATACTGTATATCTTGTTGGAGAGTATGGAGGCTATATTAAATAATTGTTTATGTTTTTTTCATGGTGTTTTACGGTGTTGATTTTGTTAGATGGCTAAACACTTGTTCATGTGGTTCTTATTATGAATTTTATATTTTGATAAGCGCATTGAGATGACTTTGTTGGAAATTGCCTAATATAAATAAAGTTGATTTGAATTGAATTAACACTTGCCACCAGAAACATGAAATTGTCATTGGTGGTCTCGATTTGCAACTTGCCTATCCAACCCTAGTGGTCACAGCACGTCACTGGTAACATCAATGTATCACACAATTTTGTTTTGGAGAGAAACAAATAGAAATGATTCTGTAGACGGCCATGATTAGGTCTGAGTGAAGTACACAAGGTTGTGCTCATCCATACAGCTGAACACCGTAATCTTAGTGAACATTTTATCAGTCTAAACTAAAATGAATGTGTGTAATGAACACAATAATGTACACAAAAAAGTATGTGAAATATTAGACATTTGTAACTTCCTTTCCTATGCTATCTGGGAGGCTGTTTATTATTCAAGATTTAGTTAGTCTGTAAAATGCTATAAATACTCTATGTGAACTCATGAGAGACAGCCATACTTTGATGGCACATTACAAAGTTAGTGTCAAGTGCTGCTGCTGCTGCTATTAATAAGAAAAAGCTAACCGGCTTATGTAAACCAGTGTCAGTAAAATACACATGTGGATGAATTCAATTAGTGTAAGAACCTAATGAAGCTGATCTTGTTGCTACTTAAAATGCCAAATCTAAAATGTTAGCATTAGAGAGTCTTTTCATATGAAACTGCTAAGGATGCTTATTTGAAATGATTTTTTAGTGACTGATAACCGATGCTCATTAGCAGAGCTTGAAATATTTTCCCGACGGGCCAGGTAGGGTTAGGGCTTAATTTCGCTCGTTATACCATGGGTTCGGGCCGAGTTCGGACGCTGCACGTGTTTTGATTAGCATGAGAAAGACACACAAATGGATGCTGACTCATTGTGGAGCTGTTTGCTGTCACATAGAAAGCAGGTTGCTGAGCTGTGTATGTTACAGCAGTGTTACCACATACTTTGCAGCAGAAGTAAACCGGTTTGTAGCGTGCTGAGTTAGTAAAGAAACTCGCCTCGGATCATTCTACATGTGCGTGCACGAATTTGAATAGTGTCGGGCTGTAACGGGTTCGCGCTTAAAAAGAGATTGGCTTCATTTGGTTCGGATTAATCGTATTCTGTTGAGCTCTGGCTGAGACGGGTCTTCTTTTTTGGCCCGGTTAAAGCTCTAGTGTGTAACAGTCACACAGACACAGTTAACCTAGTAGAAAAAGACAGTTTAATGATACTCCAGTCCTGCAGGTACAATGCCTGCAATCACAAACTGTCAGACAGTAACAGTCACAGACAATAGAGCTCTAGTTGTAGTACACATCCGTGCGTGCAAATTTAGAATGATCCGTTGCGAGCTATGAACATGATAAGCAGCTTCATGTGCCGCTACACCAGCCCTTTGAGATGAGGGTAACGCGTGCACTCCGGAGGCATTGACCTCGCCTTCCTGCTAGGTACCTGGGGGGCGCGTCGAACAAGGTGACGGCAAACTGGACAGCAGGCGCGGAGCGGGCCTGTGGCCGTAGCCATCTGCGGGGGGAAAAGGGTGTGACACGGACCCCACCGGAGGAAGTGGGGCGTTAATTAAAGACGTTACACCCTAATCACGCTGAAAATGTGTTGAATATTGCCAACAATCATCCCGCTTTGTGAATGCTACTTCAGTAAACCAGTGAGAACTGTTAGCATCTTATGATATAAGGTAGCAATCCAAAATGCTCAGAGTAAAAAACCCCACACCAGGGGAGCTGATACTGCCTGCAGCATTATACTTTGTCATAGGTCTTTGTCATGCTGGATGAAGCAAATGACAGGAACGCAGACTTTGTTCATTGCTTATGTACGTGTTGACATGACAAACTACCTGTGTTAGGATCTAATTTTTTGTCAATCAGCACAAATTGTTTTGTGCTCCTGAGTTAAAGTTGTTGGTTAATTTCAATGTATTATTATTATTATTATTATTATTATTATTATTATAGTGTTTCTGGTTTGTTTGTTTTTTGCACCATCCATTGAGATCAATTCCTTGTGTTGTTTTTAAACGGTACTTAGTGAATAAAACTCATTCAGGCTAATTGATGCACTTTAAATCTTGATCTATATTTCTTTCTTTTTTTGTTTTCTTTAATGTTAATAAGAATACAATGTTATGCAGAGGTGTACTTCTAACAATTTTATAGACAAATTATTGCGGCGGAGAGTGGGGAGCACGAAATATTTTCTTCTGTGTAACAGAAAATAATTGGGAAGCTCTGCGCTACTGATTGAAGCACACAGTTTATATTGGATGGTGATTACGGTTACAAAGCGGATGATGCACACAGGCAGCATCAGGGGCAGCTAAGCGGCTGCAGGGATCCTTGGGGTTCTCAGGTGAAGACGCAAGCATCCGAGGAAATCGCCTGTATTAAATGTGGCTGGTGCATGTGTTTCTCGGTTATTCAGATTAAAAAGAAAGTTTAAACTTTTGTGTCCAAGTGTGCAACAATTATTACGACAGTATCGGTTAAAAAAGACAAAAAAAAACAACACAATACCACCCCTTACGCTGCTGAAAAGGTACCCTAAGGGGCAACATCACTCCGTATGCCGGGGATCAAAATTACAACGTTGGGGGCTCCTACGCTGAACAGCGCTCGCAAGACCTCGGAATAAAGTAAGTGATCTTGAAAAATATAAACTTGAGAAGAAAATTTTTGTGTACTTTTTTTTTGTCAAAATGACAGTTCTAAATGTCTCAGGTCAACCAACTCTGTATTGAGTTTTCCCTCCAAGTTCTCAAACACCTACCATGGAGGTAGCTAATTTCTAGTGATAAAACAAACTCACTGCTACAGGTACACCTCTGACATACTGCTTAACTCTTTCAGTGCCTGCCATTTTCAGATTTTCTACCCCCTCAGTGCCAGCCGTTTTTGAACATTATGATTGATTTTATAGACCCACAGAAGAGTTTCTACTATGACTATCTGAAATCTGAACCAGATTCTGAAAGATTGAAGCCTCTACTTTCATCAAAAAAAAAAAAAAACATTTGTTTCTGGCTTGTTTTGTTCTTTTGTAATCAGCCGTTGAATAGAGCAAGTTTTACACAAATCTTCAGTTTCAGAGCAAAAAGCTGAGAAAAAAGCATTTTTCTAAAAAAAATCCCTGGAAGTGACTTTAAAGCAATTTTTTGCTTTAGTGACAACTCTAACATTTGAACATTAAAAAACATTTGGTTCAGAGTTGAATGAAATTCTTTCTGTATTTTGGCGTTCCTCCAACTTTCTCTACCGTCAGTCTGCACACACGCAACTTCCTCTTCCTCCCCAACATGCAGAGTGTCACTGCTTGCCCCGCTTTTTTATTGTTTTATCTCACCATCACCACACTATCCATGAGTTCTACACATGCTCTGGTCGAGTGTGCCCTGCTGGGAACGTCAACCCTGTACGTAGCGGCATTTTCTCTCTCATACACGCCTTTCCTCTTCTCCCTCCTATCTCTGCTGAGCATGGATGATCTCTCATCCAAAGGTGCGCTGCTGCCTCCTCCGTGTCACCTATTATTTTGCTATCTGGCTCACAGGCTGGGGGTATTTTGTACCCACCTCCACACCACCCCTCCCCCCCTCCTCCACATGCAGCAATGACCCGTTTGGCCTGGTTAGTTGATGGTTTTATCTCATGATCACAACATTATCAATAATCCACTCAGGTCCACACATGTTCTGTGTTAGTATGTGGAGGTGTGAGCTGCTGGATTCTTCACAATATCACTCAGTAGCACCATAATCTCCCTTTTTCCTGCTTCTTTCTGCTTTACTGGGTAGCATCAGTGGCTAATCTCACATCTAAAGGTGCACTGCTGCCATCTTTTGGGCACAGTTGGTCACTACAACACCCCACAGCTTAGATATTGATGAGGGACCTCCGCCAGGGTGTCTTCTAATAATCCCGCAATGACGAATTATCTCGTCAATGGCACTGAGCGTTTGGATTTGAAATGACAAGATATCTTGTCAATGGCACTGAGTGAGTTAAAGGGGCATGTGTGGCTAGAGCTCTCCTTCACCATTTCACAATAACCAGAAATACGCAATCATAGCGTATGTGGACTTCCGGTAAAATGTCAACACAGCAGAAAGCCGGGCTATTCAAAATGGATCAGAGACTCTGCACAGCTCCCCGATTTGCCTATCCTATATACGTAAAGAATCAGCCAAACAACTCTACCCATCTTCATTGGAGTTACAAAAATCTGTGTTATTAATCTGTTTAAAGTAACTGTTAAAGACTAAACAAATTATGTTTAAATGCTCTTTAAAGAAGTAATATCATGAGACATTGTTTCCTAGGTATGATATTTTGTTAATCGACTAGTTTATAATATGCAAGAGAATAAGCAGCAGCAGGACATCTAAGCTAAAAAAGTTAGTTTTGTATAGTGCTTTATAAATCAAGTCCATTTACCATTCTTTATAAATTCAACAAGCACATTTTGCAAAAAAAAACAAAAAAAATGAAAATCAATTTTCTCAGAAAATTAAGGTTTATGTGCTTTTCCTCCATTTGACGACATGTTCCTGATTTTGCCATGATGCATCACATTTTTTTCTCTGCTGCCTCCTCTTCTAAGCCTTGTATAATCCATTAATTACTCACTGACAGTAAAAGCAAGGCACCAGTCCGAGTTTTTAACTTACACACAGACAATTGTTGCTTAAAGGGGTACAGTAATCACATGTGCCATAGATGGAGCACTTATGTCTGTCTTGTGGGTAGTGATAAGTTGAGTCCCCTGAAGCTGCTCCACCCACCTCTGTGAGTCCCAGATCTCCCTAAAAATGAAAGGGATTGCAGTTTATAGCTCCTATTTAGCAATAATCTCTGTGACTTTGTTGTTAGTTTCTCTGGACATTTGCCAACCACAACACTTTAATGGCAGTAGAGACCCCAGCTGGAGCTCTCCAGTATTTCATCTGGACAGTGCACTGCTAAGTTGTCCCTGTCTTGTACTGTACATTTTTTAATAAGGTTCTTATAAAAGTTTTTATTGAAATAATGTGGAGAAATTAATGCAAAAAACGTGATAATATTCACACATATTCAATCACATTTTTGTCATTTTGCCTATCTCTGTACTATAGAATGATGAAATGGCAAAGCTTTCCACACACTGGGAAGAGTTAATTATTTAAGGAAAGACTCGTATTAATAAAGACAATTGGTCATTTGCATTTAGAATACCACAGGAAATGCTCAAAGGTTGCTTGGTTGTATTTGTGATGTTTTAACTTTAGCTTTTGCGACACTGTTGACCAATGGTTAATGATAGTGACAACAGGTACATAAATATAAGTTACAGACATAAGAATGCCTTTGTTGCTTCCTTATTTGTTGCATTTTTGGTTGATTTTCTTTTTTCTTTTGGAATTGAAATTGTTCATGTCTAAAATAAACAAAACATAACAAAATGGAAGAGTGCCGTTTCCAAATCAGCCTTCGAAGGATAATTGCACAAACAAAAGCATCTAATAGTGATTACTGGTATCAACTACATTACTGTTTCAGAATGTGTTTTCAGAAGATGTTACATTGTATATAAATTACAAATTTAATTTACAGTACACCATATCAAATATGGGTAAGCCTTATGGAAGGCATGTATGTTTACATGGTAAGACAGTTGGAAGGGGTCAGCATGGTTCACTGTTCTCTAGCTTTGGTCATTTTAAATGCACAATGTGCATGTGTGTTGGTTTAGTCAGAGCTCCTGTTATAAGGACAGGCCTGCTAACTAGGCCAACAGCTGTTTCCCTGGCAATTCATCTCCTGTCAGCTTTGAAGCTCCCCTTTCCCCCAATATTTCATCACTGTGCATATTCATTGGGCTCTAGTTGTAGTACACTGACCAAGAGGCCACACACACACGCACGCACGCACACGTTGAAATCCTTTGTAGATGCAACTTCATAAAGACACAAGGGTCCAGGTGTTAGCTTGAAGCCAGCTTCATCTGTTATGTATTCAAATAAATGCAGCACATTTATTGTTTGTGTCATTGTGTGTGCAAGATTGCGGTTTTAATTGTTTCCGGTAGATATGTAGCGGTAGAAATTGAGTACAGCTGCCCTTTTGTGTGTATGTTGGTTTTCTGTAAACTAATAGTCTTTCAGCTCAAAAAAGGTGAGCCAATGTATTTGTATTTTAATTCATCATGAAGAAAGTTGGAAACTATGCACACATGCTCACCTTCATATAAAATATTTCTGTATTTGTGTTGATTTTTTTCCCCTTCATCTTTTGCACTGTCTATCACTGTCTCTGACTGTCAGTGGGTTTCACTGAAGCAAAGCAGAGCATACAGCTGTGAACAAGCCCATGGGCTTGTGTGTGTGTGTGTGTGTGTGTGCATGTGTCTGCACAAGGTTTTTTTTAGATTAAAATGATAACATGAATGCACTGCTAACTAATAATGACACTTTGTTACTAATTTGTGTCAGAAATGTCTTTCAAGTCATTTATATCAAATTTTTGTCTTTAAATGTAGTAAAATCCATTTGTTCTTTTCTTTTTTTTCTCAATTTTTTGCACAACTATTTTGGACAATTCAGCTAATATCATGTTGACATCATATCAGGCGTCCTCTTTGTGTTTGTGCTTTGATAGAAAGTCTATAGTGAAATAGCATTAACCATCTTTCCCTTTGTCTGCATATGTTGTCATTTGTTTTGGGACAGGTATGCATGTTTTATTCTTGCAAAAAAAAAAAAAATTATTATATTGGTTGATCCAGTGACGTGACGACTGAGTAACGTAGTGAGAAGCACAATGCTGATTGGAAGTCGTGACACACAAGTCACTCAAAGTCACTTGAAAACTTAAAAATGTTCAACTTTGATCGACTGCCATTGACTCAGATCACGCGATTGAATTGTTGGAAGCACGGGTATTGCGTCCCTTGAAGGGAGGACGCTTGACGTTGCGTCATTTACATTGATATTGAATGTAATCTAGAGTCGCTGAAGTCGCTTTTGGCATGCCAGTGTATCTACGACTGACGTGTGTTCAAAAGCCGCTATTGTGAAACCCCGCCAGGCCACCAGCATCCAATGGGAGCCAAGGAGGCCCAAGCCACCCCCCAGGCCTGAGCCACCCCTCCAGAATACCCCAGACCAAGAAACGACACCCCTTCTGACTTATACACCCGAGCAAGCCCTGATCCCCGGCCTCGAGGCTCCCTGCCGGCTTCCCCCTCACCCCTCCCCAACCCACAAAAGTGGTCTCAAAATCTTCCTAGGACATTAAAAAAATCCAATGAATCCCAGCATTTAGTCCAAAACACAGCAAAATTGCTGTAAAAAAATTTAAATGTCCTATTTACAAGAAACAAGCAGCTCCGCCCTGATATCTATTTACTTTTTTTTTCTTTATAGTTCTGTGAGGCTGACCGTGTCGTTAAAAAATCTTAATTTTTAGATTAATGTTGTCAATACATGTTAAAATCAGGCCGGCGGCTGCTTTCTGCTTCATTTTTGCTGCAGTACCACACATGACCTACTGGGTGCAGTGTCGCTTCACCATTTACTTTGTCAAGAAGAATTGCGCAACAGAAGAAGAACCACAACAAATTAATTAATATATATTTTGTACAGTCACTGTGTTATATGGCACTTGACATTTTTTTACACTGTTGTATTTTTTCAAATGAATTTGGGAAAACTTTTGACCAATAAGGGGGCAATGCTCCCCCTACAAACTCCACGTATGATAAATCTCATGATAGTTTATTTGGATAGAACAGGTTGACTTCAATCACACACAATGCAGGTCCCTGATTTATTCACAGATGTAATGACTACTGGGACACATAGAAGTTAAACACAAATCTGGTGCTATTATGTCCCACCAGTAGCACAATCAGGGACATGCGCAGGCAACAGATGATCTCTGCCTCACAGTCACCCTTAAGACTATCTATAGTGATAAACAAACACTAGCACCATTATTTTTGTGAAAAATGTGTCTTTTAGGATAAATGAAAGTAATTCCAGAATGAGAAACCCTATTAGTGTGTGCGTGTGTTTGTTCATGTGCTTAATATAAAGCTCTGCATGTATTTTAATCTTCTTTTTGATTTATTTTAAAGCTCTGATATCTGCTGGCTGCTGTACAGGCTCCTGTAGGACTTTGAAGCTTTGGGAAAGGTACACACACACACACACACACACACACACACACACACACACACACACACACACACACACACACACACACAATTAATCGGATCAATTAATTGGATGTACTGATTAGAGACATGAGGATGCATGCGCAACAGGTTTTGCTCTGATTACAGTAAACAGCCAACAAATGCTGAGTGGAAGAGGATGTGACTTCATCTGTTATTGAGCCGCAAGTGAGAAAAGTCAGAATAGGAAGAATAAAGGGCTGACTCAATAAATATGTTAAAGAAGTTTCTTCTTTCTTCACTTTTTATAAGTTGTACACAGTTAAAATTAGAACTCGGTAAATGTATGTACATTTTTTAACAGCTGTCAGCGATCAAATAAAAATGACAATTACATCATGTATAATTTATTAGACTTGTGTGTGATTTGATGTATGGTTTCATACATCAAAACATGGGAGGCACCATAACAGGGTGGTGGGTAGTTTCACACATTTAGGCCTGTCGGGTGGGGGCCCGTCCCCTCTGTTGATGGCTGGGCCGCCGTGTAAAGTACAAATACATCAGGAGGGTGCGGTTGGGCATGGTGGGGCGGTGATCCCTCTGGGGGGCGTGGGGGGTGTTGCTGGGGACTCTCTTTGCGGGGTCTCTCCGGGCAGTGCCTCTTCCCTTCGGGTGTGGCTTGATGCTTGTCTCGTCTCCTGGTTGCCTTAGGGGCGCTCCCCGCAGTGTGCGGGCCGCACCAGGGTGGGGGGTGGGCGTGCTATGGGGCTGCTGGCGTCTGCGCCAGGGTTGGGGCGGGGTTGCTTGGCGCTCCGGGATGATGCTCCTTGCTGGGTGGCGGCTCTAGCTGTTCCGGTGGTTGAGGTCGGTATCGGCCCCTTGGTAGGTCTGTCCTGCTATCTGCGGACTGATGGTGGGTCTGGGGTGCCTTTGGCTGGGGGCTGCTGCTCCACACCAGTTGTGTGCCGTTGGGGTGCCTCCTTCCTGCTGTGGCGGCCGCCGGTCGCCGGTGTGCTTGTGCTGTCCGGTGGGGGGCGGGGCCTGGGCTGCTGTTGCGCCGGCTGGGGCTGTGCGGTCCTGCTGGGCTGTGGCCAGTTCGTGGGCTGGGATGGGGGGGCTTGGCCCGGGGGCTCGTTCTTGAGGGTTCCCTGTCCTGCGAGGGTGCTCTTGGTGGACCTGGCTAGCTGGCTGGCTAATTCATATATATTTTGTACAGTCACTATGTTATATGGCACTTGAAATTGTTTTACACTATGTACAATATATTAAGAATTTAATTTTTTTCAAATGAATTTGGGAAAACTGTGATGAAAACTTTTGACCAATACTACTACACTCGGGGTTGGGGGTTGGGGTCGGGATGCGCTGGGTGCTCGGCTCCTTGGGGCTTTCTCGGATGTGTGTGTGGGGGCCGGTGGCTGTTTCTCGGCCTGGGATCTCGGGGACATCTGGGGGGCTGCTCGGCCGTGGGGGGGTGGCCTGGGGCTCCTTGGCCCCCACTATTTCTGCTGGCCTGGCTGCATCTGCGGGCCCAGGGCGGCTCCTGGGTTTGCGGTAGCGGTTTTTGCACATACACTGGTCTACGATGCACTGGCACGCCTCGGGATGTGGGATAAAACTCGTACTGGGCTTAACTTTAGACACATTGATCCCAAATACCTGCTTTAGATACTACCACTCACTCATTTCCCCTGTCCACAGCCACCACCATTATAGCTAAGCTTCACACTTGTAACCAGACTGGCTTGATTACACAACATAATAAGCACAATATGTTCTACTACAACTTCACATCTCACCCTCACTGTAAAATAATCTATTCTTCCCCACCCTTTCTATTTCCTGCCTTGGTCTCTCCTCCCTGCTCCCTTCCCCCTCCCACTCCACCTAGGTGTAACACTGCTCTCCCTTTTTATATCCTCCCTATAATAAAATATTTCTTACCCTTCCTTAGGGAGGGATGGTGATGGTCACAATGAAGCAATAAAATAAATTAATTTATTTAATTGCAATAACAAAACATGCATTGCTGTCTCATAATGATTGCACTTCTTGTAGTGTTGACCTTTGACAACATGTGCAGAAAAGTGAAAAAATAAATAAAAGATGTATGGTTTCTTGAAACTTAGCTCTAAACAGTAATGAAATAATAAATTATCACACGCTTCTCCAACCATGATGACCAGATGGCACTGGGGAAATATATTCAGTTGTGCATTTTGCTTACTGACCACTTGAATGGAGTAAAACACATCAACTCATCAATTATGTCACTGGAAGATTTGTTAGGGGAACCCTGGGATCGAACTCACAACAAAGTGCCTTATCTGCAAATATCTAAAAAAAAAAAAAAAAAAGGGAGAGAGAACCGAGTAAATCTAATTTTCCTGACAATTGTTTCAATAAACAAACAAATCATTGAAGTTTTGTAAACCCTTATTATGCCAAATATTGAATATAGTATCCTGTAATGGAGGAAAAAGATTGTTGTATGGTATGAGACTGCACATACTGTTACGGTTAAAGAGTTTCCTAAATTGCACTTACAGTAGATTTGACCAGAATTCCAACTACAGTGTTAAAAATCAATAGATTTAGAGACGCCATTAAGACCATAACAGTACAAAAAGTAAAGGTTTGTAACACAATTAAAGTAAAGGTAATTAAGTAACTCAACCAAGGATAATCTGAAATATAGTTTGTGGTGACAATACTCACCCTGTTGCCAAATGAGATCATGTTTTTTTTTCCCACAATGTATTTAATTGACATTGTTTAGCATAAGGCATGCTGCACAAAGAGCAGATTCTGTCGGACTGGACAGGACCAAATGACATGGAATGTCCACTGCAACCCTTTTCACTCCCCAGTCAAAAGAGGTGTGCTTGAATCAAGTTTTACTATTCAAGATGAGGCCTACTGGGTTTAATGTAAGTCTTGTCTGCAAAACTGGCCCCAAGAGTATTAGAAATAGTTGTAGGAAGTAGAATATGTTATCAGAGACAGCCAATGGTATAAAAAGGTCACACTCGTGTGATCCTGTTTTAATGCAATGACCAGCTGATGATAACTCTGGGTTAATATTTAATGATGAAGTACTTCCTAATGGGTCAATAAATCAGCCTCAGTTATTACTCAGAAATGACATTCCTTCGGAATCCTGCTGCGTACAGTTTCATTTACAGACACTTGCAAAGCACACAATTTTTTTTTGTGTCTTTCAGCTTTGATGCCTCCTGACCACGAGATGACTCTGGATCAGAGGCTGCTGTGACAACCGCCCAGCAGCTGAAGCCCCTGCCTCCCTGTCCACTGTTACTGCTGCTGTTACTGCTATGCATTTTGTCATTTTACAAAAGCAAAAGACTGAGCTTCATAATTGATGGTTGAGGCTCATGGTCAAATGAAGAGTAGACAACAAAAGTGCCAGTGAAGAGGCAAGGGACTGAAGTTAAATGCTGCCCATGAAAATAAATTGTATTACTGATACGAGTGCAAATGTTTAAAAATGAAAACATATATAAATGTTGAAACACAATAATTACTAAATGCCCAAATATAAAGCTCTGTCTACATGTCTCAACATGTACAACTTTTGGCAGCGTTGATATAATCATAGTACACAGCAAAACATAAATGAGCCAATATAATAAATGAAAAAAAAGATTGGTAAATATCAGCCTGACATTAGTGTATTTCCTGTGACTTTTTAACCCCGGAATCAAAATTAAATTGGGGCATTTATTATATTTTGACCATTTGGACAAATAACCAGAGAAATATGCAGTGCATTCAGACTGTCTCCTTCACACCTTTACAGCCCTAACTGACTAATTCCACTAACATTCTTGTAACAGTTTCAGCATAAAGAAATGAATCGGGTGATGACAGAAAGCAAGGAAACCTCTGCTTTACCTGTTTAATCTTCACTTAGTCATGGCCAAAAATATTGGCACCCCTGCACTTCAGTCAGATAATACACCACTTCTCCCAGAAAATTGTTGAAATTACAAATGCATTGGTATTCGCATGTTTATTCATTTTGTTTGCATTGCAACAATGCTGCTTCTGGCACCGGATGCCTTGACTGTGTGCATGGCGTCATAAAATCTGAAGACTACCAAAAACTTTTGGGGCACAATGTAGGGCCCATTGTCAGAAAGCTGGGTCTCTGTCAGAGGTTATGGGTCCTCCAGCAGGACAATGACCAAAAGCACACTTCAGAAAGCACCCATGGCTTAAACAAAATCGTTGGAGAGTTCTTAAGTGTCCAGCAATGAGTCCAGCTCTAAATCCCATAGAACACCTGTGGAGCAATCTCAAAACAGCAGTTGAGAGAAGGCACCCTTCCAATCTAAGGGACCTGGAGCAGTTGGCAAAATAAGAGTGGTCCAAAATTCCAGTAGAGGTGTAGGAAACTCATTGGTGGTTTCAGAAAGCGATTGATTTCAGTTTTTTCTTCCAAAGGGTGTGCTACCAAATATTAAAGTTGAGGGTGCCAATAATTTTTTCCAGTCCATTTTTGGAGTTCTGTGTAGAATGATATCAGATTTGGCTGTTTTTCTCTGCTTCCAATGCAAAAACATGAAAGAAATATGTAAATACCAATGCATTGGTAATTTAAAAAAAAATTCTGGGAGAAGTGGTGCATTATCTGACAGGTGCATGGGTGCCAATATTTTTGGCCATGACTGTATGTTGGTGTCAACAAATATGTTTTATTTGCTCAACACATTGAAATAGTAACATGCAACAGTGTAGAAACTAAATAGAGTTAAAGCTGTGTTTCAGATCTGTGTAGGTCAATCCATCCCTAGTTGTGATGGTTAACTGAACAAAATAAAATATTTTACGGTTAAAAATGCTGATCAAGAGCCAGACACATCTACTTCTGTACCTCCATCTTTAAATCCTTCCATCCACAGATGGAAGGAGTAATTCTGATATACAATCCCCACATTATTTAATATGTACCCTTTGAAAAAAAAATTATGTATTTTTCTAAATGTTGGTAAATTGGTTTAACAACTGAAAAACCCATTTTGAAAAATAATTAGGGACTTTTGACTGTGTGCTATCAAAATCTAGGGTAAGAAATTGTGACAAATGTGTTACTGCTCTTGCTTGTAGCAGCACAGAAAACATTTCCATGTAATTTCAAAGACAATACACTCATATGGAAGCAGGAAACTTGATTTCCCTGTGAAATATGTTCGATCTTTTTGAATAGCTCCCGCATAGTTTTGAGGCTGGGGCAGTGTTATTTAAAAACTTGCAATAGAAATAGAGATGCAAAGAGTTTATTTTGTTTGAAAGAGGATTGTTATTACTCTGCTTATTGTAAAGCATATCTACAGTACTTATTTTCAATATAAACAGTGTTACAGTACACTGTTGCCTACACTTTGTCACCTATAGTGCTTTGTGTATGCCTGTCATTTTCTACTCTGTTGGTCATTGTCACTGACAACATGCTATGATTCAAGCTTGGTTGTGGGATGTTGGACAAGGAGTAGTTGATAACAAAGGGATTGGATAAGAATGGACTTAGTTTTTTAACGATATGTGGATTCTTTAGCCTTGACAGCAACATTTTATCAGATTGACCTGAGATGACGAGATCCAACCCTACTGTAGGATCAGTTTCTGTCTTTAGCTGAAAATGAAAAAGATGATAAGCTGTATCTAATCTGAAAACCTGAATGTGGGAAAAATCTGGTTCATACACACAGTTACTCACAGTGAAACACACATACAAACACTTTCCATTCTGTATAACCTATATACCCAGTGAGTTTAATAGATATGGTGGCGGACGGAATTTAAAACTTTTTTTTTTTTAAGTAGAAAGTAGTATATCTAATTAGTTTTTTAAGTATTTTAACAGCAATCAGTATTTTTGACCTATTGGTCTTACATAATGTATTATTATAACTAGAAATATATAGAATAATCTAATAAATTGTCTATGTTAAATTGACTGTCCTTCATTGCTTTGCATTATTTTTGTGTACACTTCATTTACTTTGGTGGATGTGGGATTCACAAAATGTTTAGTTCAAACCTTTTCACTACACTGTTCGAGTCTCATTTTAATGACACACCAAATGAGCTCCTCAGGTGCAAAGTTCCTGTTGCATCTGGTGGTGTGGATGGCGATGACAAAAAAGGTGGTGTAGAAGAAATCTTCGGGACAACTGAATTGCAAATATTATGACATTTATTGTACATCAGAGTCCAAAAACAGGGTGTCAAAACCTGCTGAGAACTGCTGGCCAGATCATTGCAAACACGGCAATCTGCAAACTGTAAAACATTTCCCAGCAAGCCAGTGCCTATATAGACAAGAGAAAGGTCATCCTACAGGGTGATATCTCTAACCGTAGCTCATCACCGTATATGGAATCACATGCTCTAGAAATAGTTGGAGAAAAAGACAACCTATCAATCAGTGAAACAGGGAGCTTGTTGTTTGACCCCCAAGTTTGAATATATCTCAATGGTACACTGACTCAAAAATGAAGGCAACTAAGCTCTTCACTGTGATGTATTGAAACAGTGAAGCTTTATTCAAAAGAGTCTAAACCTTTTAATATCAAGATGTTAAATACTTTGATACACTTCATTCCTGAAAGAAAGCTTTTGGAAATCTATGTGATCAGCTGCCCGAACGCACCAGGTTAGATACTCCAACATGGAAGCAATACCTGAAACTCAATGTCTGGATGATCTAATCAATCGCTGACTACTCTACGTTCACTGCCCTGACCCAGCAGCATCACACCCAAGCAAATGGGATGAATCAGTTATATCTAATGTATTAGACAATTGATATTTAGGTTAGATGATTGTACTGGAATGATTCACACAATAGTCTTTCTAAATGCACCTCAATGCAATCCCTGCATTTTCATTTATTCAGGTGACATTGGATATTCAATTACAGCCTCATCATGTAACATTACACTAAGTAGGTTACGCCTTTGTACAGAGTCAGTACCATCCGACTAACATGCAGCAATTTTCTTGTCCTGAGATTGCATGAAGTCTGTACACTAAAGCCACATTATAAGTTTACTATAGGCCTCAACAGCCATCCATCATTCAGAGCACATCCTGGATGTACAGCTTAATGAAACAATGCACTTGTGTTTTTATCTTGTAAAAAAATTGAAAATTGGTGTATCATATTTATTTTGACAAAATCAAATGATCACAGCAATAATCTGTTGGTAGGTGAGAGTGAATTTACAAAGTAAACTACTGTAAGTAATATTAGTTTTAGTTGGTTGGCTTATGGCTGCTCACAACAATGTAGAACAGCGACTATTATTCATATAATCTTAGGTATCTCAGAAGTACTAGTGGCAGGCACTGTGATGCTTAAGTCCTTCCAGTCAGTTTGTTTGTTAAAAAAAATCAGATAAACTAGTACAAAGAAAACAAAGAACAACCACATAGCACACAAACCACATGCTGGTAAGAGACTTGAACTCAGTAATAATTCTTGAATTGTCCCTGATTCTCAAACTTTCAATGGCAAAGAAAATTAATGGTTCTGATAGTGTTTTTGTGTGACACACAGTGTGTGACAGGATTGCAAGAATATAGATGAATGAAAGGAAGGGATTAAAAAACCATGATCAAATAAAATATTTTTGGTCTTTCAGTTTTGATGTGGAAAATGTAGCGGTATGCTTAAAATTTCGAAAAACCTTAATTGGTTTCACATTCAATATTTATATTGAACCGGGGTGCCTTCGCCTGGGGGGAGGGTGGTGCTGCACCAGCTGGGTTAGCTTTGGGGTGGGCCTGTCAGGGTGGTGGGGTCCGTGGCTTGGGGGTAGCTGCTGCGCGGGTACTGCTCATGCATCCCGGGTTGCTAGGTAGCGTGAAGTTGCTCTGCCGGCTCATGTGGGCACTGTGGCCTTGCTCCCTTTGGGTGTCGCTGGCATGGTAGGCCGGTGTCATGTACTGAGTTCACATCGTACTGAGATTGTATATGCGCATGCGTGCACATGCGCACTACCGCCAAATGCATTTTTGCTGAAAAATTAATAATCATTTTTGTTTATTTTTGTTTTCAAAGTGAGCGAACATGTGTGTTAATAGTTTATTGGATTATGTTACATTAGGGTTAGGGTTATAATCTCAGTGCGGAGGTAAACTCAGACCATGACGGGGGGTCGGGCTCCTGCCAGGGCTCAATTGGAATGTTCTGGTGGACCGGAATGTGGCGTCAGGGGACAGTGCTGCCGGGCCTTGCTCATGCCCGGGTCTCCCCTACAGTCACGCTGGGTGGGCATGTGGGGGTGCGGCCTGTGCCTTCTGGCCTGGCCTGTCTGTGTTGGGACTGGTCTGCTGGCTTGGCGCGCCACCCCCGTGGGTGCCATGCTGGGCTGGGGTGTCTCCATTAAAGGGCAGATTTGCTAAAGATTTAGGGGTTTTAAAACGTGTGCAAATGTCACTCCACACGCTGATAAGGGGTACAATCATCAGAGAATCAGGACTGCGCATGTTCAGCAATGCATCCACAATCTATTTGGCGCGTTTCCCTCTGATGAATATGTAATCTCAAAATGGGAGCAAAAAAATGGGAGGGTGAAATCTAAATAAATTAATGCAGTGAACGCAATGCTATCTATCTAGTTTATTAAACAGCAGTTGTATTTGTTTATTTTGTTTTCTACATTATTGAATGTTTGTGCAGCAGACAGAGTAGTCTACCTGCCTCTAATTTAACTTCTTCAAATGTCATTTTGTGCTTCTGTGCACTCACCTCTCCATGTTGAACGAGCAAAATGTTAATTTACATACGGTCTCAACCATGCGCAGACTGGCGTATGGGGTCATCGGGGATTTCCCCGGTGGGCCGGGCCATGAGAAAGAGAAAAAGAAAGGGGGAATGAACATACCTGTCAAGTATCTCGTTTTGGCCGGGAAACTCCCGTATTTTACCCCAATTTCCCGTATTAGTATTTTCCTGTAAATAACCTGTATTTTAATGTAATAATAATTAAAAGATAAATACATAAAAAATTCCTCAGCCTTACTAAACTGAACGCTGTCACTAGTGAGAACTGCCACTCGGGCCGCTTCAGGTGGCAGTTCTCGTAAGATTAGTGCCGACAGCGGCAACAAACCTGGAAACAACTCAGAAAAGAGATAAGACAAAACACAGAACTGTAAATACCTTGGAAAATGGGACAGAGAGTTTTCCTTCCTAAAGAGCAGCAGGATGGGACACAGTTACATGTTCAGTAAGATTTGTAACTGAAATTTTAACGTCTCCCACAGTAGAAGGAACCACGTAAGTCAGCATAAAAAATCCACCAATCACAAGCACCTAGGACAGGGTGATTTTGCCTAAAATAAAATCTCAGATTTTGAAGTTCCGATTTAATTTTCTAATTTTTTATTTATTTATTTTTTTAGTGCACTTAAAAATGACTGCAGACATCAGATATATTGTCAAAAGTGCAACTTTATTGCTGTGATTGTCCTCAAGAGTTAAAATGCATAGAACAATCCCAAAATAAAAAGTAAATGAGGGAACAGGATAGATTCCGGGGGTCACGTGACCAAGATGGGATGCAAGACAAGCACAAAAACAACTCCGGTGAGCCTCCCGGAGAGCATGAGTGTTAGCATAGCTAGTATAGCTACTGCTACAAACAACATGGACATTGCAAGCATGGCTAGCATTGAAGAAGTGCTATCAGAGCTCAGGTCAATGCGGTCTGACTTTGGAGGAAGACTTGATGGTATCAATCAGAGATTAAGGAGCATGTCAACTACTCTCACAACACTAGATGGTAAACTAATTGCCACAAACCAGGAGGTTACAGCTAACACTGGCCGAGTCGAGCAGGCTGAGGCCCGCATTGCTATGACCGAGGCCCATAGCAGCAGACGGCCGATGCAGCCCTACAATCAGCTTTAAAGCGAATCGCATTCCTGGAGACATAAACAGAGGATCTTGAGAATCGGGGAAGGAGAAGGAAACTGCACATCTTTGGTATACGCGAGGGAATAGAGGGGAGATGGCCGCACATGGAATACGTAGCCGAGATGCTACCAACATGGTCTCCCACCGCAAAAAGTGTTCACTCTCGAGCGTGTCCATCGTGCGCTGGCGACAGGAAGACCCAGACAAAATAGAGCGATTCTGGTCCGGATCCTGAAATTTCAAGACAAGGAACTGATCAATCAATCAATTAATCAATCAATAGATCAATAACATCTCAAAACCTTTCAATTTACAACACTCCACTCACTCTGGCCATGGAACCTTTAGCTATTGCAGTGAGAACTCAGACAGGACTATCAGGGCTATGTATTGGGGGGGAAATCATCTTATATCTTTATTTGCCGATGACATTATATTTTTTCTGACAGACCTAAAAAATACCATCCCTAACCTGATGAACTTAATTGAAGAATTTGGAATATTTTCTGGATATAAAATGAACTACAGTAAATCTATACTTATGTTTCTTAATGAAGAGGACAGAACAAATCCTACAGTGAAAACTAATTTTACAATTGCCACAGATGGATTTAACGAATTAGGCATCAAAATTACTCCAGATTTGAACAAAAATAGTTGCTACTAATTATGACCCCTGGTAGACAAGGTTACAGAAACTTTAAATCGTTGGTCAAACTTACCCATCTCCATGATAAGACGAATAAATATCCTGAAGATGTCAATTTTACCCAAATTCTTGTATTACTTCCAGACACTCCCCCTGCCATTATCACAAACATTCTTTGATAACCTAAACAACACATTCAGTAATTGTATATGGAACAATAACAAAACAAGGCTTCAGTTTAAATTACTGTACTTGCCCTATGAAAGAGGGGGGCTTCAACTCCCAAACCGTAGATGGTATTACATGGCTGCCCAATTAACATCAGCTTCACATTATTTTTGCACAAACTCACCTCGAACGTGGATGACTATAGAACAACAATCCATTCCAGATTTGCCTCTTAATAGTTATATTTATTCAGCCAATTTAAAAACTCTTAAAAACAGACTAAGAATCCCTTTTTAAAAAACACTATTATTGTCTGGCATAATGCACATAAACATATTAATGATCCTTTATCATTATCCCTATTCACTCCCTTGTGTAATAATGAACACTTCACACCTGACAAACAGGATGGAGGATTTATATTATGGAAGGTGAAGGGTGTTCAAGATTTATATGAAAATGGATTAATGCTTACGTTTGGTGCCATAAGTTTCAAATTCCTAAAAAGCATTTCTTTAAATACAACTAAAAACTTTTCTCTCATCCAAATCTGAAGACATCACAAGACATATTCCCAATCTATAACTAATAGAAGAAATTTCTCTCAAAAAGCGTGAACAAATAGGTCAAAATATTAAAATCTAATCAGGCCTAATTCACCAGATTCTACAATAGATAAATTAAATTCTTGGAGAAATGACATACATGAATATATAGATGAAACAGATTGGAATGAAGCTTGTTTGAGGGCTCAAAAAGAAACAATTAATACACGACTAAAGTTACTCCAACACAAATGGTTGACAAGGGTCTATATAACACCTGAAATACTTCATCACATGTCCAGCAATATTCCAGACACATGTACTAAATGTCAAGATCACAAAGGAACACTTATACATTGTGTACGGGAGTGTACAGATATACTACAATTCTGGAATGAAGTGCTTAAATGTTTATCAGAAGTTTTTAAAGTGAAGATTCCCCTTTCTGCCAAACTTTGCATACTAGGAATATACCCAGGAGATTTTTCAAGAACAAAGAAGCAAAAGAAATTACTGGACTTTGGGCTATTGCATGCCAAGAGAGCTATTGCTCTAAACTGGAAGAGGATGGAAGCTCCTTCAATTCAACAATGGATCAAAGAACTTTCAGAATGCACTGGACTAGAAAGACTAACATACAGTATATAGCAAAAGGAAAACAAAGGGAGTTTGAAAAGTTATGGGAACCTTACATGAACATTATAGCAAAAATAAGTACGTGTGTTTTTTTTTTTTAAACTATCATTATTATTCTCTCTCTCCTCACTATTGCATAGGTTACATTACACAACCATATAAGATCTTTACGTGCAAGCTTCACTAGGTATGAGTGCGTGTGTGGATGGATGTATGGTTGTGTGTCTTATTTTTTTCTTCTTTGTTTTTTATATCCCCTGGTTTATGACAACGTGACCAGATTGTCCAGATTTGTTTGTATTTTAATATAAAAAACTAATAAACATATTTTGAAAAAAAAAAGAAGTAAATGAGGCTCTGCCATTCAACAATTTCAAGCTTTAACCCAGGTTTAAGCAAAAGTGCAACAGCAACTTCACAGTAGCTTAAATTTCCTGATTAAGAAATCATAACTACATAATCGATTAAATTGATTTTTTGCCCAGCTCTACAAGCTCCACAAATATACAGTCCTTTCAAAAAGTGTTAAAGGATGTAAAGTCTGCAACAAATGTGTCTAATAAGTCATTAGTGAATACCAGAGAACCACATGAGAGAGCATGAGAAATTAAAATAAAATATATAATGAAAATAAAATGTTATTGTTTAACTTAAAGACAAGCAACATTAAATTAACAGTAAATATGCAATGTGTTGACTTGTATATAAACTTTAAATATATTAAATAAACAAATGTGCTTCATATACCCATTTATGTTTTAATGTAGGCTGTTTTATAATTTAGGAATTAAGGCTGGGCGATATATTGAGATTAGATCAAGATGTAGTTTTCTATTTTTGTTGAATAGAAAACTACAATATCGCATATATCGATATATATTATCATATTTTGTATAAAAATACTTGTTTTTGGATATGCTTTTACTTCTCAGAACAACATGTAAAGCTCATTTAGATGGATTAATGAGTGTCCTAACCCAGACCTTCCCCATAACAAGCTACACTACAGAACTTTTGGTGCATATCACCAGCCCTAGTAGGAATGTTCACAGCATTTCAATGTCAACAAAAGTCGGCCTACCAGATTCTAATCATATCATTTTATTTAGTAGTGGTTGACAGGAGGCTTTTTTAGATTTCCTGTACACATGTCTTAAATTATAAGGCATACTGGAGCTTGGTTGGGCTGGTGAGTCAGCCAAATTTTATTGTATCAATGATCTGTTGCATTAATATCACTGCATGCTGTAAAATCACTTTACTGCTGTAATTATTTCACTGTAGGCTACTTAAGGGTTCAAGTTAATCATTAATATATGATTATGGTCCAAAGTAACGTCAAATGCAGTTTTGAGCCACCAAGCCAGCCAGCTGGCTGGCTGCTCCCCACACCGCGCATGAAGTGGGCCGGTCTGTCAATGACTCCCGGGCCACTTTCCCCCCCAGTCCACCCTGGTCTCAACCATGTCTACACGCACACATAATGTTAGTGAATTCCCCACAGCAGGTGAGGAAACCGTGCCACCAAAAGATTTAGAGATGTGCCTTGTTTACTACCCTGTTTTTCAGATCGAGTGAATCTGCCCCTAGCTGTACTGTTTCCAGTGAAATACATCTTGAAACTGATTTTGCTGCCTGTAACAATTTACACCTGAGCACAATCTGCATTTATATTTTGATTACCGACACATATATTTACAGCTCCAGTCAATGATGCAGAGACTCTCCCAATGGATTCATTACAACATTCAAACCAAATGCAGTCGTTTATGACACAATGGTTCTTAATGTTTTGTGGCATCACACTTTGCTTGCGCTGCACAAATCCTGCACCATTAATAATCTGCAACATGTGTGTATATGCTTAAAGCAGCTCAGTTCATTCAATTATAGTACTATAGAAGACATGTAAGTGTTCGTGTTTATGGAAATCTGTGCAAACAGATTGATTTTGTGCTGGTTGACTGCTGGTGGAAATAGTCCCTCGTTCTTTATATTAACTGGGTTGGCAAGGAATCCTACAAATTTGAATATAAGCCACCCACAGCATTCTCACACACAAACAAACCATCATCATCATCACTGTGACTTCCTCTTACACACACTCAGAAGATCTCATTTGCTGTAAGGTTTCACCAAATGCTGAATTAAACACTAAGAATCAAACGATCCAGTATGGAGGAAACGGCAGAATTGACAGACATATAATATTATCAGGTGAGTCTGTGGGGGAATTAACCAGAATAAAAACTACATTTAGAGGTGCACACACAGCGATTCAGTATTTGTAGCTCACTCTGTTCTTTAGGGGCCTGTACTACAATTATGGATTTTCTCTTATTGCGCAAACTTCCAGGATTTAATTGGTGCTAAATCACCATGGTAACTTAGGCTGAACACATGGTCAGGACCAGGTTATGAAGTGGATAAGATTTGAGTGAGTACTAAAGTACTGCCTTCTGACCAATCAATTCTCTTGGAAAATGAACTGCCCATTGTTAGAAGATCTTGGTTGGTGCAGATCTGACACCTGCGTTTAAGATTATTATTAGATAAATGCAATTCTTTCATTTACCGAGGACATCCTTGAAAGGTATAGATTTACATCTGATGGACTGATCTACTGTCAGCTGTAGATTAATGAATGATCTGTTCGTATCACGGACAGACCCCCGACTTCCAGGGCCCCTCCCAGCCATCACTCTACCGAGGAATGAGGCACCCTGATCATTCATTCATATATACATACAATGCGCTCTCATCCCAATGTGTGTCATAAATTGAGGAGGACTACGTCTGAAACATGTCTGTGATGTAATAAAAGTGAAATTGACTGATTAAAGTCCGTTTATCATCCGATGGATTAATATTGAATAATC
The DNA here is from genome assembly GCF_900634775.1 of Gouania willdenowi. Classification (NCBI taxonomy): domain Eukaryota; kingdom Metazoa; phylum Chordata; class Actinopteri; order Blenniiformes; family Gobiesocidae; genus Gouania; species Gouania willdenowi. The sequence continues at coordinate 28,907,140 of NC_041058.1, forward strand.
TCATGCTTTTCCGCATCAACAGTGTCAGCGGCTTCCTGTCTGTGTTCCTTAGTTCCTGCTTTTTCTGCAACAGTGTTGTTTTTGGTGTGAATTATGGATTTTATTTCTTCATATTTTTAAAGAATTATTCCTCATTTGTGACAAAAATTGCTCCGCACAGTTTGTCTGTGTTTGTGATTGGTCTGACGCTGCAATCTCCACCCCTGTCAAAGGAGCACACACGTAGGTTGTCTGAAGTCATCTCAATTAAATTAATGAGTTCACGTCGTGCTTCGTATTCCAGTTGCTCTTTGACGGACAATGTTTGGGTAGGAGAAGCCTGTTAACGGAGATAAATCCAGGTTTCACTTATCTAGCTTCTTAGTAGAAAACCTTCAAAGGCTTCCACACACGTAGGTGCTGCTAATAAATGTACCCAGTCGGGCAGGTGGAAGCAGGCTTAGCCAGTAAACTCGCCTGACCTGAACCCCAATAAAAATCTATGGGGCAAAGCCAAGTGAAAGATGAGCGATATGAGACTGAACAATGCAGAAAAGCTGAAGGCCGCAATTGAAGCATCCTGGTCTCCCCTTAGCAGTGCCACATGCTAATAGCCTGAATTGAGGCAGTCATTCATGCAAAAATGGCCCAAACAAAGTACTGAGTATATATGCATGATTATAATTACCAGAGGGCCAACATTTCTGTATCTGAAATGCTTTTTTAAATTGATTTCATGTAATCTAATGGAACTGTGTGTTAGCAGTTAAAAAGAGACAAGGGAGATTAATGGTTTGACGCAGGTTTGGCGGGACGTTTAACTCTCAGTGGTAAATGTGGATTCAAATGATAAAAGACCTTAACGGCTGCCTGCAAGTCTGTGTCAGCTGAGCAACCCACATACATTTCCTATGATTAATCTTGAGTAATGCCATTGTTAGATATTATCTGAAAACAAAATTAAGACTGTTTCCTGCCTATCCCTACTCATTCTCCAAATAGCATAAAATTAAATTACAACACAGTTACTGACATTCTCCACTCCCCAGTATAAACCTGTTTAAAGCTTACGCTATGCAAATTGTGAATTCAGTGCTTCATCTGAACAGCTATTTGTTTACCCAAGGCAAAGATGAATGAGCTTTCAGCCCTTCTGCTCTACTGCCACAATTGGCAAACAACATCTCCTGTATTGTGGTTGCTGTTCATTTGCATTAGACACATGGTGGAAATGAAATTTATAGGTGACAGATGGGCTTGGTCTTCCTGTTGTTTAAAAAAAAAACCCTGAAGACTACATTCTCTATCCACTATATCTCCAACAACATTATCTCAAGATAATATGCTCGAACTGAGGTTTGTCATTCAGGTGGGTTATTGGAGTTGGTCTACAATGGCCTACATGTATATTTAGTCTTCAAGAATTTGTACAACTTCTGGTTTGTTTTGCTACATGTTAAACCAATATTGTGTTTGCATGATAGCATCTACCCTGCTGATTAAAACCAACCAAACCACCCACACACACAGCCTGCCTTGCCTAGAGCTAAAAAACAGAGATACAGTAGGAGTTATCAACCTATGCCGTACATGTGTGCGAATATTTAATCGCTTATCGCTGATCAACCTGTACTGATAATTTGAAGCTATTTGAAAATACATTAATCAACAATCAGAGGAGTGGCTCACTGTTATTTCACCATTTCAAACATGGTCTAACAGTCGAGAGTCTAGGCCTGGTTGTACATTTGGAGCTGTCTGAAATCATCTGTTCAGCATTCTTTCTAGTAGGGCTGTGCAATGAATTGGAATTTGATCACGATTTCAATTATTGAACTCAACGATTACAAAAATAACATAATCGAGGAAAAAATTATTATTGTTTTGAAATTATACATATTTTTAATTTGCTAAATAAAACAAACTTTGACGATTTAGGATATCTACAAAGAACAAAGTGTGGCACACGTGAGTAAAAACAATTATTAATACTAACTTTGAGTTATTTGATATAGGACACATTACGTGCAATAAGTGTTTTGGTTTTGTGCAAAAGTGAACATTCTTGATTTTAATGTTTGAAGGATTTTATTTACTTTTAAAGAATATATTTTACATTGTTTTGGACAAAAATAAATAATTTTTGCCTAACAAATAATAGTTTGAATAATCATCATTTCAATTATGACTAGAATATTGTGATTATTGTTTTTTCTATAATTGAGCAGCCACACTTTCTAGAATTGTGATTACAGTATGAGCTTCCCACAACACATGCTGCTTTATTCTATGTCATTAAATTTGTATTACTAACTTCAGTTATTAATAGAAGTAAATGAAAATTCAGCTGAATGATAGAAATGATGAAAATCTGCATATCTGAATATGTCGTAGAGGAAATGAAGAAAAAAATACCCAATTCCACTCAAGTCTCACAAATGATGGATCAAAGATTCCCACTGAGCAGAAGGGAGATAGTGACACAGGAGCCTGATGTGCAGAGAATGGTTGAACGATGGTCATCACTCTTCACTGAGAGACAGGTAAGCTACTTCATGTCAGCCTGCCTTCCCCCATAAAGTTTCCAGCAGATCAAATGTCAGTCTGAACATATCAAGCTGTGAGGACAGAAATATTAATACTTTTGGAATATTAACACACATCATCTTCATGAAAAAATAACTGCAGTATATACAAATCAGTAAAATGATTTCAATACCATTATGTGTAGTAATGTTATTTGTGTAATAATATAGTAGTAATGTATTATTCATCATAGTTTCATAAGTTCAGTTCTTATATTTATAAATTGATTGATGGTCAGCTTAATGTTGCTATCCCTCTCCCTCCCTCCCCTCTCCCCGACCGTGGCTCAGGTGGTAGAGGGTCGTCTTCTGATCGAGAGGTTGGGTGTTCGATCCCAGTACCTGACTATGTGTCGAAGTGTCCTTGGGCAAGACACTGAACCCTAAGTTGCTCCCAGTGGTCGAATAGCACCTTGCATGGCAGTCCTGTCCCACTGGTGTGTGAATGTGAGAGTGATTGGGTGAATGAGCTGATATGTAAAGCGCTTTGAGACTGCTTCAGTGTGGTTATAAAGCGCTATATAAATCAAGTCCATTTACCATTTTTCAGGTTTTAATATTTTAAATACCTTTACATTTTCTGCCTGTAATATTTCATTTGACAGTGTGTTCCATGCATGAGTCACCCTACTTTCTTGCACATACATCTGTCTACGATGCACTAGCATGCCTTGGACTGTGGTATAAAACTCGTAGCGGGCTTAACTTTAGATATGTTAATCCCAAATACCTGTTTAAGGTATTACCACTCACTCCTTCCCTCTGTCTACAGCCACCACCATTACACCTAAGCTTCATGCTTGTCACCAGACTGGCTTGATTACACAACACAATAAGCACCATATGCACAACTACAACTTCACATCTCACTCTCACTTTACAATAATCAACTTTTCCCCTCCCTTCCATTTTGTACCTTTAATCTCTCCTCCCTGCTCCCTTCCCCCTCCACCCCTACAAAACATGCATCTTAAAAAGATTGCACTTCTTGTAGTGTTGACCTTTGACAGCATGTGTAGACAAGTAGAAAAAAAAAAAAAAAGAATAAACTTACCTGCAGAGGCATGCCTCATACTATAGTTATATTTGTCATTGCTCAATAGCAGGTTTTGATAGAGGAGTTGTGGACATTTATAATGTACAATATTTTAAAAGAATGAGAGACATGAATACAGTAACCTGTCCTGCACAGATAACCACTTCAGTCTGTTTAACATGAGTTTAGAGCTCAGAGCCTAACACCATACACGCTACCTGTCATTTTTTAATCTGAGCTGCTGAACTCTTTGACCATATTGATGAACAGTAGTCCAACTGTGAAAACACCAATGCTTGAGTAATTTGTTCTATTGACCTGTGTGTCAAACAATATGAATGCCTTTTTATCATTGATACAGCTCCTGCCATTTTAGCACTTATGAATTCATTGTGTTTTGTCCATGTCAGTTTATGGTCTATAATGATTCCCAAAAGTTTTGCCTCATGGACTTGTGTAATTTTAGCCCCTTGAATTTCCAAACTAAGTTCAGGATTTGAATTAATTCTGTGATCTGACCCTATGACCATTGTATGTTTTCTCTGTGTTTAAGACCATTTGATTATTATTAATCCAATTTACAACTTTTAGCTCATCCTCCAAAACATTTTTTTAAATTCCTTACATTGTTTGCTAATGTATATAATGTTGAGTCATCAACGTACATGACAATATTTGCTTTATTTAAGACTAAGGGCATTTCATTTGTAAAAATGGTGTAAAGCAAGGGCCTATAAGCAGCTGCCACATGTTATAGCCTTTATGTCTGAGTAGCAGCCATTAAAAAAGACCAATTGAGTTTTCCCTTTGAGGTAACTTTGAAACCACGCTATTGATCTGGAGCTTATCTATTAATAACGTATGATTAAGTGTATTGAACACTGCTGAAAAATCCAGCATTTCAGTTCCAACAATTCTTATTTTTTATTTCTTCTAACCATTTATCTGTAATTTGAGATAAGGCTGTTGTTGTAGAGTGCCCTTTTTGATAGGCCTGTTGATATGGAATAAATTGTTTTTGTGGAAGTAGTTATTTACTTGCTCATAAACTATTTGCTCCATCACCTTCACAAGTACAGATAATAAGCTTGGGACGGCTATTCTTTCCTGAAAATGGAAGCTTTTTATTTTTTGGTAATGGCACCATTTCTTTTTTTTTTTTTTACTTTTTTTCCATTATTGAGGACAGCAGCCTGTATTGAAGCTTAAATTGATTATTTGACTCACTGAGGGAGCTACAGTATTTTATCAGAAGTTATTTTGAGTAGGTATGCATCAATGCTGTCCAGTCCTGCTGGCTTATTAAGGTTTTTTAGAATTTTCACAACCTGAGCTGTTGGTTAATGCTATTGTTTGGCTAGTGCTAATATTAGCCCAATGCTATTGCCTAGTTAATGCTAAAGTTATGTTAATGTTAATGCTAGGCAAATATTATTGCTAGGTTAATACTATTGCTAGGTTAATGTTAGGTTAATGCTAATGCCAGGTTATTGTTAATGCTAGGGTAATGCTAATGTTAGCCCGATGCTAATGCTAGGTCAATGTTAGGCTAATGCTAATGCTACATTAATGTTAATGCTAGGTTTATACTAATGCTAAGCTATTGCTAGCTAATGCTAATGTCAGGCTAATGCTATTGCTAGGTTAATGCTATTGCTATGCTAATGCTAAAACATTTTAAATGCAATATTTCAGCTGTTTTTCCACTAAATTGCACCAAATTTGATCAGACCGAACCCCGATCCCCAACATTCAGATTCGCGACCTTGGGTTACCAACCCCGGCCTCTTCTTCATACCCTGGTACGCCGATTGCGGCTTTAATTATACTTGTAGTCTGATACAGCCAACCCAAAATGCAAAGGCTCACTATTTTATATTGTGACATGACCTTGACGATATCGATTGTTGCACAATGATTTCATTCAAACAAACAAACCTATCCTGAGAAACATTGAGCAACCACAGCAATTAGGGGTAAGGTCTTTGTTCATGTACTCACAGTGATGGCCCGCTGCAGATATGAACATGTGATTCTTTAGGTACAATTCTGCTTCTTCAAATATTAGCGTAACACAGCCTAAAGCAAAAATAATTGCTCGGAATTATTATCCAAACACTGCAAAAGTGGCCATGGATCATCAATAATTTGCCATCTAGAATTTCTGTTGTAAATGGAAGGGATGACCTCCTGTTTTAGAAAGCCCTGTGATGAATTCCAATTGGGTATAAGTAGGCTGCAATCAAAACCAATGTAATGCAATTGGATGAGTTTAAGTTATAATCATCATTAACTATAATTAAATATTCTATTAGCTTGTTGTTTGAGTTTTACCTCTGAACCAGCTTCAACTCCAGACGTAGAGGTCATTGCAGGGTTGACAGTGCACACACCCAAAGTACAATGTAATGTACTGTATATGTACTGTGAATGAAAGTGCACAGAAGTGACAAGAGTGGTCTATCAAAATGTGTGTGGACGTTTTTGTTTTTTGAACAATGTGCTTATTAACTTATTAGGTATCAAATCATCAAGGATTTTTCATGACTTTAAGTTGATTGTTCACATTTACAGTCAGGGCCATCGCAGGGGAGGTGTGAGGCCCTGTGTGAACTTGAAATGTGAGGCCCTGCTCTTTGACATGGATGTACGATTGCGCAGCAGCACATGAATAACAGTCACACTGACACAGCTATTCTAGTGTATGTATGTATAATCCAACTACGTTTTTATCAAGTACAATAAAACGTAATAATTATACATGTAGTCTCAGCTATGACTTTTTGTTATTTATATCAAAGGGGGTACAAAATCAACTGTGCAACGAGTACGTTTATATTCAGCACCCTAGACAGCTTAGATGGACTCACCATGCATACATTGCGCAGAAACAGATCATGTTAGATTAACTTTCCTCGCCTTCTTGGCCGCAAACTGAGCAATAAGGTCTTTATAATCCAGTTTGGATGCAATGTCCATCAGCAACACTTGCTCCTGATGGCTCATATCAGGTGTGACTCGTCTAAAGCTGTGTGTGTCTAATCTGCGTTTTGTCTCCATCCATTTTGCGGCATGTGTGATATGATCAGAGGACGTTCCGTGTTGTTTGAGCAGAGTACTCAGATGTCTCCAATCATTATTGTCATTATTAGCTAATTTGGGCCGACTTGCTTTGTTGTTAAACAGTTTGCAACAAAAACGAAACACAGAATCGGTTTTCTTTGGATAAAAAAGCCTGCAATCTTTCACCATTGGACAACTTTCTTACATAGAAGTTATCAGAAAAGTGTCTTTTTTCTTGATTCACGGGAAAATTAAAGTCTGAGACCTTGACTGGTCCTTTTTCCACAAATATATCCACTGTTTTGGTATCCAGATGCACAGGCTAATTGCTGGGATCGTTAAGGTCCACAAGATGCAGCGATACTTCAGTGTCGGAACAATAATCTTCATCAGGTGTTAACGGGACCTCCTCTTCAAGGACAAATTCTGATTAGATGTAATAGAAAAAGAGAGAATTGATGTGTGATCCAGCTCAACTGAATCAGATCAGCGTCAAAATGGCACAAACCTCATCATAAAAACTACAGCTACTTATTTTCCTCATCCCTCACCTTGGACTTCATCTTGATCCTCAGTGCCCACGTGTCGTCGTGTTGCAGCCCGCGAGGCTCTGCCACAATGTCGGTGCACATGTGGGTGATGCCAGCTGTTGCCACTACATTAACATACTCAGACTCACTAACTTGAGTCTCTGCTCACCCACCACAGTGCTGATAAATGTATCCAGCGATCCCCGCAGCGACATATGAAATTCTTGCTTCCTTTTAATTTTTTTCCTTTTCTCAGGACCTGATTCGTGCTTGCGAAATCGGTCATGTTCTCTTGCAGCAGACATAGCATTCCCACCTCTTCCTTCTTCAGTGAGGTGCTGCGTTATGACGTAAAACTATGAAAAACCTGCTTAATTTATTGGATTATATATATATATAGTTTCATGTGACCTTTACAGAGACAGACAAAATCATGTTTAATTATTTAAAAAATCAATTAATAAAATTTATTTAAAAAAACTAAACAAAAAAACAGCAGGATTGCAGACGCGAGGCCCTGTGCGGTTGCACAGTTTGCACATGCACAGTCCGTGCGACGGCTCTGTTTACAGTATATTTCCCCACAAACACTCATTTGTTGAGTCACACTCAGTTTTTCATATACATTTTAAATTTGCTTACTTTTCACGTGTAAAATACTTGTCAAAAGTAATTTGATGCACAATTAGGCCAATTCATTAATTGATACTGATATGAAGGAAAAATTCCGAGTCATCCTTGCCTCATGCAGGAGAAAACATGTTCAATTGATTTTCTCATTTTATGAACAGAAAGAGATTTATTGCCTTCGCGCTGGTCATCAATCGCTGAGCCCAGGAAGAAAAGCACACATTTTCTCGGTAGTCCAAGTCCATCTAATGACCAGCCCACATTGGTTACTATGGCAACCCCAAGCACAAACTGCCTTCAGATTGATCTGTACGGGTAGGTCTTTGTGCATTGGGAGTTTGTTATAACAGGAAACATGTTTTCCAGTACAGTTTTCCCACATATGGATTTTGGTTGAGAGGAGACCGTTTCACACAACACTCAGCAGGAAAGTGTGCTCCGATAAGTGTGAACCAGACTACAGACTACTACCTGCTGACAAGACTACCCACTTTGACAAATGAGATGTTGGAGTCTGCTATTCTGCTCCTTTCTCCACATCCTCTTTACCTACAGTGCATCCGGAAAGTATTCACAGCTCTTCACTTTTTCCACATTTTGTTATGTTACAACCTTATTCAAAATTGTAATAATTGAATCTCTTTCCTCGAAATTCTACACAAAATACCCCTAATGACAATGCAAAAAAGTTATATAATGCAAATTTATGAAAAACATAACAGTTGACAGTGCATGTCAGAGTGCAAACACTAAGCATGAAGTCAAAGGAATTGTCTGCAGACCTCAGAGACAGGATTGTTTTGAGGCACAAACCTGGGATGGATACAGAAAAAATCCTGCTGCTGTGAAGGTCTCAATGAGAATAGTGGCCTTCACCATTCAAAAATGGAAGAAGTTTGGAACCACCAGGACTCTACCTAGTGCTGGCCGCCCATCTCAACTGAGCGATGTGGGAAGAAGGGCCTTAGTCAGAGAGGTAACCAAGACCCTAAAGGCTCAAACATACTTGGGCGGACACCCGCAAAGTAGAGTCCCCAGGCCAAATAAATGCAAAGCTTAAATTTTACAACCGCGTGGACTTCTCCGCGTAGTTAGTGTCACACAAAACACTGCTCGGCATTGTATCTACCCGCATTAAATGTAACACCGACCTGCATGTCACCCATTTAGTGAAACAGAGCAGGGGAGATGAACACAAGATTAGAGGAGAGACTGGCAGACGAGCTATGAAAGTAGCGACCCAGGAGTACAAGGACTACAGAGAAGCACTAAAGATTGTGGGAAATGTAGGATTTAATGGAAACTACTATGTGGTTGTGTGCCCGGGTATGTAAGTTCTGAGGAGAGCGGACAGTCCACGCTGAGTCCACCCGAGTGTGTTTGAGCCCAAATGGTCACTCCGTCAGAGCTTCAGCTTTGCTATGTGGAGAAAGGAAAACATTCTAGAATGACAACCATCTCTACAGCAATCCACCAAGCAGGCCTGTATGATAGAGTTTCTAGAAAAAAGCCACTCCTTTCTAAAAGGCACATGGCAGCCTGTCTGGAGTTTGCCAAAAGACACCAAATATTCTGTTGTGTAGGGTAACTATACGTCAAGATTTACCCAAACACTTCCTTTTTTTTCACGGCTGAATTTTACGAACGGACTGGGTTTCTCAGGGCCCCTGAACGCAACACGTTCATTTAAATGACCGTAACTCTGCCCATATTTGCTCTATCAGAGAAATTCCACCATTTTATGAAAGCTAAGAAGTTTATATTTGCATTACATTGCAGTAATTTTACTCACACGTGACGGAAACATTAAAGATGCCGGTTCGTTTTGACGAAATCGACACAAGGAAAAGACAGAACCAAAGTCCGAGTGAGAGAGAAAGAGAGAACTTAAAAGAGATCAAATAGCGGTGAATTTAATTGAAAATGATGACTCTTTGATGATAAAACTACCATGGATGGAGGTTCAAAGGGATTTGAAAACAAAGGAGAAAACTGAGCCTAAAAAAGGTAAGATCAGTTTAATTTCCTCATCAATAAATGTTTTCTGCTTTTGTAGACCTAGTCTTTGTCTTTGTGTACATTAATGTAAGTGTAAATTGATGCTTTTAATGTGTGAGATAGTTTAGGACAGAGAATTTATGTGTTAGTTTAAACTTTGTGTGTGTGTGTGTGTGTGAAAGAGAGAGAATCCATCTCCATCACTTTCAGTTTCCTTTTGCTGAACATCCAGTGCAATGGCAATATCTAACTCTTAATTTATTTCTTGTCTCTTGTCAGCAAAAGCACACTCAACACAATTTCTCAAAGGTGTTGATGAGTACATTTTCGATCAAACATATTGAAAGCCAAACATTGGACTTAGTAGGAAGAATTAAATAATAAATAAAAGAAATATGAATATACAGTATTCATCAGCGTGTGCTTTTGAGTGTGTGTTTTAATAAGCATTGTGTGTGTGTGTGTGTTGTGTGTGTGCGCGCGTGCGTATGTGAGTATGTGTGAGGGACAGAGGTAGAGTAATGACTGAGAGTAAGGGGGAGTTTTATTTGCTCTACAGCCATGTAAGGGGAGATAAAAAAAAACACAAGTATAATGACAGAATTAAGGTGATATGAACAGGATTATTATTATGTTCCAACAAGCAGATGATACAAGGCCACAGCTCTCACACCCATTAGCTTTTACTTGTTTTACAGGGTGCTTATCTCATTTTATGAGGTTCAGTCTAAAAGGATTAGCTGACCTGCTCTGATGAAAAGTCATGCAGACACGGATGCTGCAACTTAAATAGAGGATAATAGACCATGTTAACCCTCAGAAAATGGTTATCATACTTGAGAAAATAAGAAAGACTTACAATGTTCTTGTAGTCTTCAATAAATGCTTCCGCACAATAAACTTTTTATGTTTTATCTTCATTATATTCTCTGTCCAACAAGGAAGACCAAATAAATTGGAACATTCTAAGCTGTGAGTACGGAAATTGTTTTTGAAAAAATTGATACCTTTAAGATAATCATAAGATGTGACACTTTTTATGGTATCCACTAGCTTAGAGATTCCCCAATAATGGCCTATAGCTCAAAAATAAGTTTTGGATATGTTTTTGGTGCGTTCTTATTGTAGTATAATCAAGTCATGGTAACAATGAACGGTGATAGTTTGGTAGTTCAATCAAAGTCTTTGTTTAGTGTTGACCTCGTACCAGTAATCAAGAAAAGTTAAGAAAGTTTGTTATTAAGTTATTGTAATACCCTTTAAAAATCCTTAACCCTACCTTACCCATGTTTTACTGAAAATTCACAGTCAATGAACTCCCCTAGTTTTAGACAGCCATGGTTTTCCTTAAGATCTGACGGCTGACACCAGCTACCTTTACTTTCCATTTGGAGCCAGACTGAACATGTGGTTTCCCGACTGGCAAGCACTCAGTTCAGCGGAAGTAAATCCCACAGCATAGCTAATTAAAGGACCTATGTCACAATTTAACATTTCTGTCTTTAACACAATTTTTTTCTATAAAAGAAAATCATGCTGATATCCAATAATAATGCTTGGTTTGTCCATAATCTTTAATTAATTTCATTTAATTTTAATTAGTCACTTTTACCCAGTATCCATAAATCCCAGCACGATCATTTTGTTGGGCCACATAATTTGTTACAACACCTAACTATGAATAATAATCGTAAATTGGTGTTGTGACAAAATTGTGAGAAAATATTCCCTCCCTGTTAATAAAGAAAGTCCATTCGCAGTCTTCTTACAGTTAGCTGCAACCTATTATAGATGTATCTTTGACAGTACTTTGTGTGATGATGATAATGATGATACTTTGTAAATGTCGTCACTGAGAGCTATTGGTGCTGTGCTATGGAAACCTTGCAAGAGCCTCTCGAAGCTTCAACTGGCCAACCGGCAATGCAGCATTAAACTGCAAAATGCATTGTTAAGGTGGACATAATGTTTTGTGAATGCACTATTTAGAGTGTGTTTAACATAAATGAAAAATGGGATTTGCCAGCAAGTCGTCAGGGGTCTATATTGCAAATCCAAAGCTGAAATCCAAGAGGATCTTGGTTCTGTTCTCAACCAAGTTTAGGGTTGCGTTTTATTGGGATTTATTGGGAGATTACAGTCTATACTGGGAACAGATGTTCCTATACACTATCCTCCCCTGGCACTCTGTTAATTAGAGAATGGTGCAGCTAAGGTATTTATATGCATCTGTGCTGCTTGGTGCCTCACTTCCGCCTACTTAGAAACAGTGTTGCGATGTTCCATGTGTTTAAAACGTGGCTGTGATTTATCTTTGGCAAGGGATTGCCAGTATGATGTTGCTGGTTGTACACGTCAGCCCACATTACTACTTCCCTAAAAAAAGAGCACCTGTTCATGGCACTGCAGGAAGACTGACCTGTGTGTTATCAGTTTTGTGCTGAATACAGAGGTAACACCTGTCCTGCTCCCCCTCTTCTATTTGGGTTGGCTCTTAGCGGTTGCTTTCTTAGACAGGGTAGGTTTGTTTGTTTTGCTGCTTTTTCATTAAGGATTTTTTTTTTTTTTTGCATTAGCTGTGGACTGCAGTGTTGCCTGTTCTTTGGCTTCTGCCATTCCAATGTGTATGTGAGTTGTTTGCCTTGGTGGAACCCCATGGTGTTCCAACTCAAGCACCATCATGTCACTCCAAGACAGTTCTGCTGTCTTGTCTCACTATTTATTTTGTTCTACTGATTGTTTAGTGTAACTAGGTTTTAATCTTTTTTGCAGGGTTGTGCAGGAAAATACCCTGTGGTAGTTATTGATAGTATTCTGGAAAAAAATATTGAGTAAATAAGTAAAATTGTAATGTCCACAATACAATCATTACAGCGTCAAGCTTAGTGGCTAATGGCTGCAAGGCAAGGGGCAGTGGGAGATAATCCAAGAGAAGAAGCTAACCCTCCATATATGGGCTCCTGCACAGCAGCTTTTCTCCTGAAGGTGGCAGTAATGCAACATTTTGGGTGCCAACAACCGAAGAAGAAGAGCTTCTTCTTCTTCTTCTTCTATTGTTAGATGAGACAGCAGTGGTACACGTGTTTTTTTCCTTTTCGGATCAGCCTTTCTCAGAACATGGTAGGTAAAGAGTTTTGTTTATGTTAAATTATCAATAAAGTTATTAATCACCAAAATTCGCAGTGTTCAGACGAGAGGGTCCAGCTGCAGACTATTACTATTAGTTTCTTCAGATGATCTGTTGATGTAAAATACAATCACAACATTAGCACAAAGAATTTTTTTTTAAAAGAGGCCGAGCTAACTTGGGCTTTAAAATAGGTACACTTTTAAAGCTTTCTATTATGTCATGCCATTGAAATTAGTCGCAAGGGTTATTTTTGATACCAGTAGATTGTAATAACAGTTGTAATCGAGTGCGTTTTTATAATAACGGTTTCAAAGTTTACCCTGGGAAATATGAAAATATCGTTTGAGTTATTATTGTATTTGTGTGTCCATTAAAAAAGGATGGCATGGTTTGTCTTATTTAGCAGAGGTTCGTCATAATGTAAATTAAAACTGTACACATTTTAAAAGTAGATTTGAAGGTTTTGTGTCAATTTTTACATAAAAATCATTCTCTGACCAAATTCTATGCGTTATTAATCCCTGTAAATCCGTGTATCATTTTTCATTATGTAACAAAAACATGAAAAACGAAAAAAAAAAATAAATAAATAAATTTGATACTTGTTTCCAAAACCAAAATGAAAAAAGGAAAAAGCCTTGTTTTTCAAATTCAAGCTCTTTTGCTTCGGAACAGAAAACGAAAAATGAACACCTTTTTCCATTACCGATTGGCCAAAGTACGTGACCCGAAAGTGTATTCTCATCCGATGCTAACGACTATGCTAACGGCAGTTTGGCATGACAAGATCGCTGCTTCCAACTGTGCATCAAAAACGTGTCCTTTTTGCTTTAGCTGGTGTTGGGCACAGAACCTCCTCACGGACATTTGGGAGGATTTAGAGACTCCTAAGTGTTGCAAAGCTAAAGATATCGCGGAATGTGTAACGCTTCACTTCCGAGTCACGTACTTTGGCAAATCGGTGATGGAGAAAACAAATAAAGGTGTTTGTTTGCCTTTTTTTTTTTTTTTCTTTGTCTGCACATGCTGTCAAAGGTCAACACTACAAGAAGTGCAATCTTTTTTGAGACAGGAATGTATGTTTCGTTATTGCAATTAAATACATGAATGTATTTTATTGCATAATTTTGACCATCACCAGCCCTCCCTAAGGAAGGGTAAGAAACACTTTATTAAAGGGAGAATATAAAATGAGAGGGCAGTGTTACACATGGGTGAGGGGGTGGGGGGAGGTGGAGGGTGAAGGGAGCAGGGAGGAGAGATTCAAGATAGAAAAATGGAAGGGTGGGGAAGAGTTGATTACTGTAAAGTGAGAGTGAGATGTGAAGTTGTAGGCGTGAGGCTTAACTATAATGGTGGTGGCTGTGGGCAGAGGAAAGGAGTGAGTGGTAATACCTAAAACAGGTATTTGGGATCAACGTATCTAAAGTTAAGCCCACTATGAGTTTTATCCCACAGTCCAAGGCATGCTAGTGCATCGTAGACAGATGTATGTGCAAGAAACCGCCACTGCAAACCCAAGCACTGCCCCGGACCCGAAGATACAGCCAGGCTATCAGAAAGGGCGGGGCCAGGGAGCCCAGGCAACCCCCCACGGCCAAGCAGCCCTCCAGATGCCCCCAAGACACCAAGCCGAGTGGCAGCCACTTCCCCCACATACACACCCAAGAAAGCACCATGAAGCCGAGGACCCAGCGCACCCCGCCACCGACCCCAACCCCCAATCCCAAGGCCCCCCACCGACATCGACCCCACCACCCACACCCCCACACCCAATCCCCGAGGGGAGGGCCCAGAGGGACTCCGGGCCAAGACCTACGCCCATCAGAACGCCAGAGCCGCGCCGAACGGGCAGCCAGCGGGCACCCGCCAGCGGGCCCAGAGCCAGCAGGTACCGGACCTCAGGCCAGAACTATCAGAGGCGGTAATCCCCAGACCCCGGTCTCACCGGGTACCGCCCAAGCAGGGGCCATCCCACGCCACACCCACTGGCATGCAAGAGCGCGGCCCGTGCCACCCACCCCGGAAGACCCCCGCCAGGACCGGCCTAGCCAGCCAAATGTGAAGAGGTCTTTACTAAGCAGTCTTTTATCCTGGGTTTTAAGTTCCCACGCCAACACAAGAACAAATGCCAGCTTTTAAACTTTGTTTTAGGGCAGGCCAAGATGGCGGAGTATTTCAGCCGAAGGAGGAAGGTGGAAGATGGTTTTATTTTTGAACCTGTCACTGTTTATGTTAATATGATAAAGTCCAGACTTCTCAAAGCAGCAGGAGATCTGGACTCGTTCCTGCAGGTTTGGTGTTGTGTTCAGTGGAAAACTACACACTGCAATGAAGTTTTTATTTATTCATTTATCATAATCTCTCTTTATAATCTCTCTCTCTCTCTCAAGTACCCCTGCAGTGCCATTGCATACCTCTAGGGATACAAGTACCCCCATTTGAGAAACACTGATTTATAAGATAAACCATCATGGGGATTACAATAAATTGTATTCAGAAACAAGCAAACCAAAAACCTAAGAGTGGGAATAGTGGCGCACATGGAGGAGGAACTCTCAGTGCAGATGTGCAGATGTGCAGCGCTCAGACGCAGCGGAGCTGAATCCTTTTCACACTCGGAAATCTCGCTCTCGTTCAGTTCTCGCATATGAAGTCAAAGGTCAACAGGGATAAACTCGTCATGTCTGACGGTGTAGGTAGTGAATCTGACAGAGATTTAGATTATTTTTCCTGTTGGAGCACTGATTGTGGAAACGTAATATAGTTCTCTAAGGTAGAAATGCTGAGTTAGCTGCTAAAGCTAATGCTGCTGAAAATTCAGGTTTTTCAAACACTGACCAATCAGCTGATTAGTGCTGTTTCACTTATCACCCTGTTTATTGTCTTGTGCAATTCCTTCAAATTAAACACATTTTATTTATAAGTGCTTTTCAAAAACTAAAAGACCTCATCATGCCATTTCACCAAAGAGCAAGAGGTTAACACTTTGTATTAGTCTTAATAGATTATGCAACGCAATACCCTCTCTGCAATGAGCATGGCGCAGGCACTGTTTCAGGTTGTCTCCTGGGTTGGAATTCCTAAGGAAATTCTGACTGACCAGGGCACGTCGTTCACGTCACGCACACTGAAGGAACTGTACAGATTATTGGGGATCAAATCTCATCCCTGCACACCATGGTGTTTATGAGAGTGAAGAGAGAGCCACGCCCACTGTGGCCCATCATAAAGAAACAAAAAATAAAATTCTTACCGTCTAAAAAGGTCCAAGTGCCAGACGCTGCCCAGGACACCAGTCACCCCACAAGACGCAAAGGCCAGCTGTGATTTATTACTAAAACAACTATTTACAAAAGTGTAAGATTATATACACAAGCCTTGGTGTGAATGTAACCAAAAACTGAGCTAATCCCGCCAGACGCAAGGACTAGCTGTGGAAAATAAGTATGAACAGGGAACTCACACCAACAGTCAGAGCTGGACCATGGAGGTTCCTCAGAACTGCGCTGAGTGCTCTTCAGCCTTAAGAGACGGACCAGCCTGGGTCCAAACCCAGAGGGTCAGCCCAGCGAGGGTGAATCCAGCCTGGACACAAGTCCATAACCAACCCTGGAGGGTCGGACCAGCGAGGGTCGGTCCAGGGTGGAACCAAAACCGGAGGGTCGGTCCAGCCTGTGACTGAACCCTCAGGATCAGCCCAGCCTGTGACCAAACTCTCAGGATCAGCCCAACCTGTGACCAAACCCTCAGGGTTGCCCCAGCCTATGACCGAACCCCCAGGGTCGGCCCTACCTGAAATAAACAAAGAAAAAAATGTTCAATGAATAGTGATATTTAAACATCTTTATTTCATTAAATTGTAAATATCAAGTCTTTAAAGCTTTTTTTTTTTTTTAACTGAAACATGTTTAGACCTTTTTTTAGTTGTATAATTAAACAGTTCTACATTCGCTGCTGTCTGCACCGCGGTTGATGTATTGTTGTGTGGCCCCTAAGGATGGTGCATCAACGTCACAGATTTTCTCCTTGGGGTCGTTGGGGCATCTAGGGGGTGGCTTAGTACCTGGGGGGAGGGGATAGTTCTGCTCAGGGGCCGCCTGCCTGGTTGGTCTTGCGGGTCCGGGGCTGCGCTTCTCAACAGCAACACTCATCAATTGCTGAAGCACTGGCTTTGGGAAAGCGCTCGTTGGGGTTTAACTTCAGATACTAGCTATGTGGTAATCCTTCCTTTAAATGTCCCCTTAAGTCCCTCTCCCTTGTTTTTCCCCCTCCCTTGGGTATAACACAGCTCTCTCTTTTTTATATCTTCACTATTTACCTGGCAACTTTCTGTTTGCGGGAGGTTTGATTACAGTGGACTTGTTGACAATTTGAACATACCATTCGACCGGCAAACAGCTTTTTTTTTTCCAATAATTACTGGCGACATGGGCCGGAAAAAAGAATCCGATGGCAGGGGAAGGCATTGATGAGGAGTTGTATGCTGTTCAACTAAACCAGGTCAAAAGAGTGAAGGCTGTGCGGCAGCTGAATGCAGACAAAAAATAAGCGTAACACCACCTACTTGGAGGGCAGAGTCGCAGACTTATGCGTGTCAATGACTTGATCATCAACAGAATCAAAATAATGCCCCGGAGTTTGCATCATACTGAGATTGTATATGTGCATGTGTGCACATGCGCACTACCGGATAATGAATTTTTGCTAAAAAAAATAGATAATTCCTTTTTTGTTTATTTTTGTTTTTAAAGTGAACGAACACGTGTTTTATTTTTTCATTGGATTGAGTTAGGGTTATAATGTCAGCACAGAGGTAAACTCAGTACGTGACACCGGCCATACACTAAAGTGGTAACCACGGGGGAAAGCCCGGTGAGCTGGATGCTGATTCAAGCGACTTTGTACAGTCCAAGGGAATGTCCAACACATGGAGGTACTCCACCCTCTGCAAAGGAGGAATGCCAACGACAGACCAGACTTAATAGTACGATTCACAAACAGAAAACAGAAGAGCGCACTTCTGAAACAAGGAAGTAAGTTAAAGGGAACAGATTCTGACACACTCATTGACAATATTTTTACCAATGATATGAAAACATAATAAGCAGATTGTTAATCAATGTTATAAATGACAATTTGCAAGCGTTTACAGTTTATGAGATCATTACACGCACTGAAAAAATAATTATTGCAGTATTGGGATACAATTAATATATAGAGAAAAAGTCTATAATGAGTTTGAGGAACATTTTCTTCATCATATGACAAGCATTGTCCAATTCAGTGATTACAAAAGGTCTACAAATTGCCTGCAAAAAAAAAAAACCTTTCCAGAGATTTCATAAAACAGTTAACTAAAGATGCAGAATATGAACATACAAAATACAAGAACGAGTTAATTTATATTATAAGGGCAAGTAAAAAAGATCACTAAAAGAGCTAAAATAATGTGCGAAGCTAAAAAAATATATAATCGATTCTCGATAAACATACAAAAGTTATTCAGCGTTCATGGGACAATTAACTTTAATTTAACTCCAATTAGTACAACCAGGGGAAGTTTTGGTTTCAGGTGGTGTGTTGAGACTATGGAACACGTTCACCATGAAGTTAAAGCAGAGTCCAATTATGAAACACTTCAAAAGAAGATAAAAAAAAAAAAAAAAAACACATTTTTTTTTATTATTTGTGTGTGTGTGTAGAGATGTATACGGTATATACTATTGTTCTAATGTTTTCCTCTTTTTTTAAAAATATTTTGTTTTGCATATTCAAAATAAACAATTCAATTCAATCCCCTAATAAAGTTTAGCAAACCTTATATTGGAGAGGGCTGGTAATAAAGCAAAAATAATAAAGGCACTTTTGTCTGCATCAGTAATGAATCTGAGCAGTGATTTATTTATGTCACTCTAATAGATATCCAGCAATGATATCAAGATATGACTTTCTTTCTCATAATTATGACTTTCTATCTCATAATTATGACTTTCTATCTCATAATTATGACTTTGTTTCCCATAATTATGACTTTCCTTGGTGATTTTTTTTTATTTTTTTTTAGGACCGATAAAAATAAAACAAAACCAAAAATATTTTACATGTATAAAATTAATGACAATTTTATTTCCGTTTTTTATTTATCAATCTGTATTTAATGTTTGGACAATATTTTTTAAGTTCTTTGCATTCATTTATTTAATGATGTATTTATTGTTGTGTTTATTTATTTATTCATTTAATTTATATTTATATAGTCCTCCATTATTTTCTAAACACATGATTTTATATGGGGTATTAAAATGAAAAAACAAAAAACATAAGCATTTGTATATGTATGAAATTAATTATTTAATGATAAAAATCAAATACATTATATTTTATTTTATTTTTTGTTTACACTTTTATTTATCAATTTATATTTAATTTTAGTAAAATATTTTTATTATTGCAATATTTTTTTTACATTTGTTTATTCAAAGATGTATTTATACACAGTATACCCTGTTATATTTAATTATTTGTATTTCATTTTCAATTTTCCTGTATTTTTTTTACCATTGATTTATTTTTTAATTGAATTGTAATTTTTGCAGGTTTGGTCCTCTATATTTTTCAACGTTGGTGTTGGGACCCCTGGTGGGGCCAACTGGAGTTTAAATGGGGCCGCCTAAAATGTCTAGTAATTGATCATTTTTAGTAAGTAAGTAAGTAATATTTATTTATATAGCACCTTTTACAGACAGAAGTCACAAAGTGCTTCACAATACATACAGTGCATATGTTACTGGCGCCAGCCCTAGGGGATAGCTGGGCGGTAGCAAGTGGCAACACAGCTAGCGTTAGACTGTGTAGCCTAATGGTAAGTGGCTGTGGAGAGACGCAGAGCACACGTTAGTCTGACCAAAGCCTGTTTAATTCTGAAAATCATTCACATAAGACATAATCAATGACAAAAGACAATAAAATAAAATACAATAAAAAAACATTACGTCCATTTAATAAAATATATAAAAAGACAAAATAAAATATAATAAAAAACATTACATCTCTTAAATAAAATATATAAAAAGACAATAAAAAATAATAAAGTGCATAATAAAATATTACTTCCAACATAAAACAATAAACATTCATTATTCACTATTTCAAATATAATGTTACACAATAAATGTATTAATTATACTAATTTACAAACTTTCACTCTCATACTGCTCTCTAACACACACACACACACACACACACACACACACACACACACACACACACACACACACACACACACACACACACACACACACACACACACACACACACACACACACACACACACACACACACACACACACTCTAAAGGAGTTTTCTACTCGGCTCTAAACACATTAACTGTATAAAAGTCTCTTATAATCAATATCCATGACACTGGTTACGTTTCTTGTGAAAATATAGCTTATACTATGCTCCTCCACGGCTCAACACGAGGCTATAATGGCGTCCGTGGAGAGAACGTGACCACAGCAAACTTCTACAAAACACTGCTTTACTTTGACAAAACTCTCAAAAATAAACACAGGTAGTTACACAGTCAGTGCGGATACCATTTAGACCAAGTTACAGTTACCAAAATGAACTTAAATGAGTTTACCTGTGGAGAGACGCAGAGCACACATTAGTCTGACCAAAGCCTGTTTAATTCTGAGGCTGCGCCAGCGTAGCTCTTCTCGTCCCCACAGTGCGCTTACAGTGACATCTACTGGTGTGGAGGTACATGACAAATAAAACAGTTCTAAAATATGAAAAATAAAATAGAGGGGGTGTCTGTTTCTAAATGAAAACTTAAAATATAGAAGTTTTCCAACCTACTACACTCTGACTCTGACATCTTTCACTAAGTGTTTCAAGTCAGGTTACACACATATTGAGTGTAAATACTTGGTCTGTCAGAAATCTAAATGTTAGTCCAGTCTGTTCACATCTGACATGTCCAACCTGGTGTCTGGTAATAGTACATGTCAGGTTGTGTCAGGACGTGGGGCAAAGAATAAGGAACATAAGCAACCATCATGTTTGCCCCTGGTCCCCATGCTTGGTAAGAGGGTTGTCCAACATGGTCGTAAGTGAACATTTGTCTTGGTCGAACTGTTCTAGTCGATCTGCGAATCGTTTCCTCATGTGCATTTGCATTAGGCACATTATTGGACAGTCGTTCCATTTCAAAATCTTCTGTGTCGTTGACATTGTCCATTGCGGGTATCACCTCAGCTGGAACTGTGACAAGTGGCACTGGCCCTGGTGCTGATTCAGGTTCGACAGCTGGAAGTGACACATCAGGATTTTGTACTACAACTGGTGGTGTACTTTGCTCTTGCACTTGTTGAGTACATTGTCTTTCAGGTGAAAAAGCCGGTGCTGCGGGTCTGAGATTGTAACGTGATGGAGGTTGAGATTTGTTTTGACACACAGGGGCATGTCGCCAGTGATATACATATTCTTCCTCTTCATCAGACTCTTCAGACTCGAGCTCAACAGCTTCCTGAGTTTGTCTTTGTTCTTTTCTCTGTTTCTGTCTTTTCCGGTTCACATTTCCACTTTGTTCCTGTTCCAGAGGTAAGTCATTTACTTGCATTAGGAGATTTCTGTGCAAAACTCTTGGATTTCGGTCACCCGTCTCAGCCTGTACTCTGTATACAGGTCCTTCTCCTATTTTCTCAACAACTCGGTGGACACACTTTTCCCAGTAAGCTCTTAATTTCCCAGGACCTCCTCGTTCCGAGAGATTCCTGACGAGTACTCGATCTCCAGGTTGTAAGGAGATGCCTTTGGAATGCTGGTCATAGTACCGTTTCCCTTTCGCAGAGCTTTTCTGGCTATTTTCTGAGGCGATTTTGTACGCTTCTTGCATACGAGTTGCCCATTTGTCAGCATACTCTTGTTTCGTTTTACAGTCACTTTCAGGTTTTAGGTCAAACAGCAAGTCGACTGGTAGTCTCGGCATTCTACCAAACAAAAGAAAGAACGGTGAGTATCCTGTCGCATCATGTCTGGTACAATTATATGCGTGAAGGATGTGAGGTAAGTGATCTTTCCATTGTACTTTTTTCTCTTCCTGCAGAGTGCGTAACATTTGGAGAATCGTCCTGTTCAAACGCTCTACAGGATTCCCCTGAGGGTGATAGGGGGTAGTTCGAGAGTGAGCTATTCCGGCAAGCTGTTGGAGTCTCTGGAATAGGCTATTTCCAAACTCCCGGCCCTGATCATGGTGGAGTTTTTCAGGGTACCCAAACCTTGGGATAAAGTCATAAAATATTTTCTCCGCCGCCGTTTTGCCTGACTTATTCTTAGTCGGATAAGCTTGCGCAAAACGCGTGAAGTGGTCTACCAGGACTAATATATACTCGTAACCGCCTTTGCTCTGTTCGAGGTGAAGGTAGTCACCTGATACAAGTTCAAATGGGGAACTGGTTGTGATTGAACCCATTGGAGCTTTGTCTGGGACACATGGGCGTCTTTGTTTTAGGCATGCGCATTGGCGGATGACATAATCTTCTATGTCGCACTGCATGAATGGCCAATAAAAACGTTCTCTTGCTAAGTGAATGACTTTATCTGCGCCTACGTGACCCATATCATCATGTAAATATTTAAGAACAGTCTTTTTCAGTGAGTATGGCAACACTGTTTCCTTTTCCCTGTATATCTGTACAGCAGTCCTTTCTCAAGTTGTAGTCTGTTCCATTCATGTATGAGTCTTCTCGTTTCACGTGTCATTTGTTTCTTGTCCTTTTCATTTGGATTCCATCCTCTCCTTTTCAACTGTATCACCTCACAGATTGACTTGTCCTCTTTTTGAGCGGCTCTGAGGTCTTCAGGCGAGAATACAGGGATCCCTTCAGTATCTATGTCATTGGCGTTTGAGTTCAACTGCAAAGCTGCAACCCAGGGAACCTCTCTGTCTCTCATAGCTCTATCACCCTGCCAAATAGCAGATATGACTTCAGGTGGCATTGTCTCTGTGTACTCTGGCAAGTGACTGGGCAATTTAACTGGATATCTGGACAGTGTGTCAGCATCAGCATTGGCTTTGCCAGGGCGGTATTTGATGGTAAAGTGAAAATCAGCCAGTTCACCCACCCAGCGATGTCCAACTGCATTTAACTTGGCTGTGCTCAAAACATATGTGAGGGGATTATTGTCCGTGAACACTGTGAAAGTTGGAGCATAATAAAGGTAATCCCTGAATTTGTCACAGATCGCCCACTTAAGTGCGAGAAACTCAAGTTTGCCAGAATGAAAGTGATAGTTTTTTCAGCCGGCGTGAGCGTCCTGGAACCATAGGCAATGACACGCAGTTTGTTGTTCTGTTGCTGATAAAGTACAACCCCTAGTCCTTCATTCGAAGCGTCAGTATGGAGGACGAAAGGTAAGTCAAAGTCTGGGTAAGCTAAAATAGGTGGACTAGTTAGCATATCTACAAACCGTGACACGACTGCACTATGTTCCTGTGACCAGTTAACGGGTGTTTTGGATGAAAGCTGACCATTACTGTTTTTCTTTAACTTGTGAGTTCGGTTTTTTTTGGGTCTGTTCTCTACCTCACTGGAACTTTCTATAAGTTTAAACAATGGTCTTGCTAATCTGGAAAAGTCCTGAATAAATGTCCGATAGTAACCTAAGAAACCAAGGAGAGCTCTTACTTCTCCGACATTCTTTGGTTCTCTCTCTCTGAGCTGGTTTACTGCTTCTAGATCTTTAGGGTCTATCTGAACTCCTTCACTAGTTATAAGACGTCCTACATATCTGACTTGGTGTTTAAAAAGTTCGCACTTGCTAGGACGTAGCTTAACACCATGTTCTCTGAGTCTCTGTAGAACACGTCTTAAGTCATTTACATGGTCAGTGAAAGTCTTAGAAAAACATAAAACGTCATCTAAGTAGGGAGAACAGCACTCGTCTCTTAGACCTTCTAGAACACCTTCCATACATCTCTGAAAGGCCGCTGGGGCATTGGTTAGGCCAAAAGGCAACCGGTTCCACTCATAGAGTCCCCAAGGTGTGCTAAAGGCAGTTAGGTGTTTAGAGTCCTCTTCCACAAAGCCTTGGTGGTAAGCACTACCTTGGTCTAGTATTGAGAACCACGAGTAGCCCCCCAAGTTGTACAGCAGATCTTGGATGCGTGGAAGTGGGTGACGATCAGGGATGGTTTTGCGATTTAACCCCCGAAAATCCACACACAACCGGAGTGACATGTCCTTTTTTTCTCACGCAGACCACCGGTGAGGAATACGGAGAAGAGGATTTCCTTACCCAGCCATGGTCAAGCAGCTTTTGAACATAGTCCTTCACTTCCTTATACAAGGGCTTTGGGATGGAGTTGTATGATGTTTGGACTGGCATATTGTCTGTTAGATTGATTTTGAGTTGGAATACAGCCAATGTCTGATTCACTCTTCGCAAAAACATCAGATTCCTCAAACAACATTTCCAGTATTATTTTTTGTTCTTTATCCTTTAAATGTGACAAATCAACAGGCGGATGCCATTTTTCACTTTTAACTTGAGTGTCTTTTGTCGTTTGGCATTTCTTACCAGTTTTCTGAACTGAACATGAGTTTACATTGTTTGAATCAACGTTACCCTGTCTCACTTCAGTCACTTCTTCTAAACTTCCCAAAATGGTTCTCTTTGGTAGATAAATGTCATGCTTAGTGATGTTCTGAATAGGGACTTTGACAATTTTTGTTAAACCACTAGGAACGGCTACTAATGCAGGGAACAAGTCTAAACCATCTGGAAAGTTGTCTTGTAAACTGGGCTGAAACAAAACTGCACCTCCTGCTGGCCACTCTCTGACTCTACACTTTATTTCACAGTATTGACCTGCAGGCAGCATTACACCTTTCTTACCATTTTTGACTGTGTATTCAATGTTGTTATCAGCTTGAGTGAAAACTTCTAGTGCTGACACTAAAGCCTCAACTGTACTCTCATTAATGCTTAAAGCTTCTTTGAGTAGATCTGTGATATTAATATCAGTCTCTTTGTGGGCTTTAATCATCTCTGCAATAACATTACTGCCTAAAATGGGGTGATTAAGACAGTTTTGGGTGACTATAACTGGTACTTGAATAGTTACATGTCCATGGTTACCGTTTATCTCAAATGCCATATCTGCCCATCCCTCAAATGGGACATCACTGCCATTTGCAGCAGAGATCTCAAAAGGCTGGTCTGGGAAGAGGGACGTGAGTGGGAGGATAGGAATGTTTGGTAATGTCTCTTGCATCCATGTTTTTCCCACCATAGTCACTTGAGCTCCTGAATCAAGTAGCATTTGGATTGGAGCACCACTGAGAGTACATGAAACCATACAACTTTTACCAATGAGTTGAGCAAGTCGTTTTCTTGGCTGTGGTGATGAGCGAGTTGACTGCGGTTTATGGCTGTTGGAGATCTGGGACAATTGGGTTGTCTCGGTCACTGGCTGTCCCTCTCCCGTGACCGTGTCGCATTTCCCGACACTTTGCACTGAAGACAACCTATTGCTCGGTGTCCTGTCTGACCACACACAAAACAATGAGAGCAGGGGATTATGTTTTGTTGTACGCACGCTTTGCACCTTCCCCGCATTTCACTTCGTGCCTGTGAATATTGTCTCTGAGGGCTAGAGTCAACAGTCTTAGGGATTTCAGGTGGTTTAGTCATTTGGGCTAGATGTTTTGTCAGTGAGGACACCTGTGCTGTTAGTTCTCTAATAGCATCATTTTGAGTCTGTCGCTCTTTTATATTATTTTTTTCACCACTGTCAAGTGTAGCGACAGTCACGGTTTTAGACTTAACACTTGTACCTAGTCTTTTCTGTCTTTCTGCCTCTTCACTCGTGGACTTAGTGATCTGTTCTAGTAAGAAGTCATCATTAACTTGCACGTCGTTAAGGAAGGGCTTTAAATCACG
This sequence comes from Gouania willdenowi, assembly GCF_900634775.1. Lineage (NCBI taxonomy): Eukaryota > Metazoa > Chordata > Actinopteri > Blenniiformes > Gobiesocidae > Gouania > Gouania willdenowi. The sequence goes on from NC_041058.1 coordinate 28,933,045, forward strand.
TCTCACAGTCATTTTTCTCATTTAACCCCTGATATAGAGTGTGGAGAAAAGTACCCTGTACAAGTTTAGCTTCATAGGTAAAACCAGTACTAGTTTGTTTTGACTCAAAAAGTACACTCTGTTTTAAACCCATTACTCTGTACAAAAACTGTTGTGCACTTTCTTTGTCTGACTGCTTAGTATTACTTAGCTCTTGAAAAAGCTCTGTGCTGTTTTTGTCACGAATGTGGGAGCGGAGAAACTTTTTAAGCTCATCAACATTCAAATCACTTTTGTTGAGTAACATATCTCTGAATGTACCAGGTTTTGTGATTTTAAGTACACTTCTGATAATCTCGTACTCAGAAAAACCTTCACGTAAACCTTCATTAATTTGCTTACACAGGTTACCGTATGAAACATCTGAACTAGTATCTGAAATCTGTCCACCATGCAGCTTAAACTCTCTGCGTGGGAGCAGGCTTGCAACATCACTGATACTCAATACCTGGTTTCTAAAACTAGACGATGGACTAACCCCACTCAGAGAAGGGCCAACACTTCTGCTGGTTTGGCCTGGAGCAGCGGAACTTTTTGTTGGTGTGGCAAGGTCTCTGTCTTCTCCGGGTGAGTAGTCTGTTGGTAGAGGGTGGAGTTCGTTGATCTGCGGTGATGAGGGAGCAACGAGTTCTGCTGGTGTGATGACAGGCAGGACGTTGGGGTGCACAGGTGCTGGAGCAGGAACCAGGGTCTGGTCGTCCCTCTGTGGATGCTCAGGACCCTCGCCTCCAGGACCCGTGGCAGCTGTCGCTGTCAGTAGGTCGGTGATCAGGTCATCGAGGAGGAGGAGTTGTGACATGCCTTCATCCTCTAGCAACTTTAGCTGGTCACTTCTCAAGTGTTCAACGATCAACTCATACAGGTCTGTGTCACTTAACTCATCGATGGTGGCTGTGATACTGCCATCATCAATAGCACGAGTGAGGTCTTGTAGCTGGCTAGTGTTCAAACTGGATAGTTGTCTCTGGATCTTAACGAGCAGCGCCCGCCGTGGTGCATTAGTCGTCATGACGTTGATTGTCGTGGATACTCTCTGGATGACACGCGTAAGAGCAGCCTTACCTGCAGTTCCGGACACAACAAACGGTAGGTTCACTCTTTCACCAGGCAGTTGCCTCTCAAATCATCCCGGACGAGCCCCCAATTGTTACCGGCGCCAGCCCTAGGGGATAGCTGGGCGGTAGCAAGTGGCAACACAGCTAGCGTTAGACTGTGTAGCCTAATGGTAAGTGGCTGTGGAGAGACGCAGAGCACACGTTAGTCTGACCAAAGCCTGTTTAATTCTGAAAATCATTCACATAAGACATAATCAATGACATAAAACATAATCAAATGATAAAAGACAATAAAATAAAATACAATAAAAAAACATTACGTCCATTTAATAAAATATATAAAAAGACAAAATAAAATATAATAAAAAACATTACATCTCTTAAATAAAATATATAAAAAGACAATAAAAAAATAATAAAGTGCATAATAAAATATTACTTCCAACAATAAACATTCATTATTCACTATTTCAAACATAATGTTACACAATAAGTGTATTAATTATACTAATTTACAAACTTTCACTCTCGTACTGCTCTCTAACACACACACACACACACACACACACACACACACACACACACACACACACACACACACACACACACACTAAAGGAAAAGTGCCTCTGAATGGCAGCAAACCCATACAAAAATACATAGAAATAGTTTTCTACTCGGCTCTAAACACATTAACTGTATAAAAGTCTCTTATAATCAATATCCATGACACTGGTTACGTTTCTTGTGAAAATATAGCTTATACTATGCTCCTCCACGGCTCAACACGAGGCTATAATGGCGTCCGTGGAGAGAACGTGACCACAGCAAACTTCTACAAAACACTGCTTTACTTTGACAAAACTCTCAAAAATAAACACAGGTAGTTACACAGTCAGTGCGGATACCATTTAGACCAAGTTACAGTTACCAAAATGAACTTAAATGAGTTTACCTGTGGAGAGACGCAGAGCACACATTAGTCTGACCAAAGCCTGTTTAATTCTGAGGCTGCGCCAGCGTAGCTCTTCTCGTCCCCACAGTGCGCTTACAGCGACATCTACTGGTGTGGAGGTACATGACAAATAAAACACTTAGTTCTAAAATATGAAAAATAAAATAGAGGGGGTGTCTGTTTCTAAATGAAAACTTAAAATATAGCAGTTTTCCAACCTACTACACATACAATACAATACAAATTGCAGTTACAGTCACAAGAATATGATGGTCATAAAACAACCCTTTATCACTGGAATTTAAAATGCTTTCTGAAACAAATAGGTTTTCAGTTGGCTCTTAAAAGCATCAACGGAATCAAGCAAATGCAAGGAAAACGGAAGATCGTTCCAGAGCGTTGGCGCGACCGCCTGGAAGGAGCGATCTCCTCTGGTCTTGTAACGGGTGCGGGGGACCATGAGCAGGTTCTGATTTTGAGACCTCAGCCTCCGGGAGGGGGTATAAGGACACAACAAGTCTCTAATGTAGGAGGGAGCCTGACCATGCAAGGCTCTGAAGGTCAGCACCAGAATTTTAAAATTGAAACGAAAAGTGACTGGGAGCAAATGAAGGGCTTTTAGAATGGGAGTAATATGGGCCCTTCTGTTTGTGCGAGTCAGTAACCGCGCTGCAGAGTTTTGTACCTGCTGAAGACGAGACAGCGCCTTTTTGTTTGGACAAGAAAATAAGCTGTTACAATAGTCTAAACGGGAAGACACAAAGGCGTGGATAATCATCTCAAGATCATCTCTGGACACAAGTGAACGTAGTTTAGAGATTTTCCTCAGTTGGTAAAAACAATTTTTAAGAAAAAACAAAAAAAAATTTAATTAATTTGCAAATTAAAATCTTAAACAACGTTATTCTATACTTTCACTTTGTAAAAGTAATAACAATAATAATAATAATGAAATGCAGTATAAAAAAACAACTTGTTACTAATACTGGTAACTCTGCATTTGTAACAAAGTATAAGAAACTTGATCAAAAACTATACTTCTAGAAAAAAAATGTCTTTAGGGTCACGAGAATATCTTGATATTGATTCAAAAAAGGTTGGGAACCTCTGCATTACGTATGGCCGTATTCTAGGTTTATGTTCAAGGTTTTTGAAACCAAATGTGATTTGTACCATAAAAACAGCAATTTAATGTCCACTTACACAAAAGATGCACTGAGTATATTACATTTGATTAGTTCTTTAGTGTTTGTTAAATAAACCTCATGATGTTCAAATGTTGCAGAAATGTGTTTTTGTTAATAATGTAGGTGTTGTGTAGATTTGTTTTTGTCAAATAAAATACTTGTATTGATGAATGGGGGTGAATCAGTAAACTCAGACTTCTTAACCTTTATTTGTGTAATGTAGAGCCTATTGCACAGCTCTTTGTTCATACTGTGAATAATAAGGATGTGGTTGGTTTGATGTGGTTTTAAATAATAAACAAACCTAAATGTTATGGTAGTTCCTCAAACACCTCATTGGTATTAAATTGTAACAAAATGCTGTCAACATGTAGCAGATTGTGTGTCAGTGTTTTCTTATTTTACAATTAAGTTGGAGTTTTTTTCATGTTAATACTTTTTATATAACTGAGCTACTCTTACCTATATATAAATATATATCTGCTGTACTGTATATATATATATATATATATATATATATACTGTATATATATTTATCCTATTTATCCTTTATTCTCTATCCTGTATTTATCCCTCATCCTTTATATTTATCATTATCATTATTATTATTATTGTTGCTGGGTTGTTCTTTGTTCTTTGTTCCTTGTACTGTCCTTAAAACTGTACATGGCCATTAAAAACATTTCTGATTCTGATTCTGATATATATAATGTGGGAAATATATTGTTAAAGAATGATTAAACACAACTGCATCATTTACTTTAAGAAAAACAAACAAAAATTAAAAATAACCAATATCCTCTATGTACACAATGGTGTATTTTTACACATGCATTTATAAAGCCAGACATGTATTTACAGTATTCCAGATATGCCTCAATGTTCAGACCAAGAACACATTTAGTAGTAATCAATCCCAACAAAAATCTTAACCAATTTTTGCAAACATCTGCATGAATGCAAACTTAACTACAGCATATAACATGTTTATGGATTTCATATATTTAATTTGTTCATTTTAAATTTGTCTCATCATTTATGGTAAAATAAAACAATTGGGTTTCCTACATCATACAGTAGGCAGTATGCGTTATATGAATCAAGCATCTTGATATGTTTGTTAAGCCTTTTTCTTTAGATTTTCTCGAGCTCTGATTTGATAGCACTGCTGGACATTTTCTGATTTCGAAAGCAAATTAGCCTGTTTTATTTTCTTCTACTGATTCCAACTGTGTTTACGTGTTTTAAGTGTTGCCCATTTTGTGCTTCTTTATATGGGTATTAAAATATTTCAGAAAAACCATTACTGATACAGAATACCTACTTTATGTCTTTTTCTTTTCATTTTGTGAGTCATACTACATAATACTGCAATGTCTTCTAAAAGATTCCTGCCACAGGGCTACCCCGTGCCCTCTAAACTGTTAGTAAGGTCTTAATCTAGAAACAAATGCATCATTTGTAGTAAAAAACAAAGAAAAAAGGGTTTGTCACCCATTGCTCCATGTGCTTTGTTTGTTGAACCAGGAAGTGCGGCGGAGGTCGCCCCCTGGGGCACCGGGGGACGGGGTTGGTGCCTGGCTGCGCCCGGGGGTGGGGGGTGCCACCGTGTTCCGCGGGGCCGTCGCGGTCTGGGGGGTGCCGTGGGGGGGGTCTCCGGCTTTGCTGCCCCGGTGCCCGCAGTGCCGCTTGCCCGTCTGCACCATCTACCATCTCGCGTGGCCCGCCATGCGGACGGGCCCGGCTCACACCGGACAGGCCTCCTACATGTACACTTCACCTCACTCCCAGCTGGTCTGGCCCATTCACAATATGCACCACACACCCATACCCAACCCTTGGGGGGCTGGATGGTGGGACTGGGGGTGGAGGGGGCCGCCACCTGTGTCACTATGTAGTGGCGTGGGGGCGGCACTCCCACCTCTAGTTACCCTACTAATCCCTCCAATTTTAATCACACCTCAACATGCCACCCCCCGAAGGGTGTATCTTCACTTACACCCTCCGGCCTATTACACCACATACACATATATCCACAGAGGCAGGATGGGGAGCACCGCTCCCCTCCATCCCCCTTCTTTTAATTACACCCCATACATTCACTAAACACACACACTCACACAGGGGATAGGGAAGTGCCTCTCCATTGGGGAATGGAGAGGCACCATAACAGGGTGGTGGGTTGGTTCACATATTTGGGCCTCTCCGGTGGGGGCCTGGCCCCTCTGTTGGTGGCTGGGCCACTGCATAGAGTAAAAATACATCAGGATGGTGCGGTCGGGCGTGGCGGTGGGTCTCGGGGGGGCTTTGCTGGGGTCTCTCCTTGCGGGGTCTTTCCGGGCGGTGTCGGCCTGGTGGGGCGCGGGGGCGCTTCCTCCCCTTGGGTGTGGCTTGGTGCTTGTTTCGTCGGCTGGTGGCCTTGGGGGCGGGCCCCGCGGTGTGCGGGCCCGGGGCGGCCTGCCTCGCCGGTTTGGGGGTTGGGTGTGCTGGGAGTGTGCTGGCGTCCTCGCCGGGGTTGGGGCGGGGTTGCTCGGCGCCTCGGAGCAATGCTGTTTACTGGGGGGCGGCGCTAGCTGTTCCGGTGGTGGAGGTTGCCCGCGGCTAGCGGTGGGGATCGCTGGTTGCTCGCGGGCCGGTGGGGGGCGCTGCTCCGTGGCTGGCGCTGCTTGGGGGGTGGCGGGCCCTGGGCTGCTGGCCTTGGGCTGTCCGGGGCTGTGCGGTCCTGCTGGGCTGTGGCCGGGTCCTGGGCGGGGGTGGGGGGTGCATCCCGGGGGGCTTGGCCCGGGGGCTTGCCCTTGGGGGGTCCTGGTCCCGGGGGGTGCTCCTGGGGCCCGGGGTGATTGGCTGGCTGGCCGGGCCGGTCCTGGCGGGGGTCTTTCGGGGCAGGTGCCGCGTGTCGCGCCATTGCATACCTACTGGTACGGCCCCTGCTTGGGCAGTGCCCCATGAGGCAGGGTGTCGGGGCAAGAATAGGGGGCCACATCCCGGCAAGGCGGTCTGGCTTGGCCCTTGGAGGGGGCCCTGGCTTTAAAAAAACTGAAGCCCGTGGCGCGGGCGGCATCAACAAAAGGTGATTTGGGGCGCCATGGGGGCTAGGTTGGGGTGCCTGGGGGCCGGCGGGGAGACTCCCGGCGGCCCCCTGGTGCCTTATGTGGCTTGGGGTGTGGTCATCCTCCCTGGGCGGGCTGCTCCTGGTGCTGCGTCCGTTCCGGGTCCCTCTGGCCTGGGGTCGGGTCCCTGCTGGCTCTGGGCTCGGCGGCGGGTGCCCGCCGGCTGCCCGTTCGGCGTGGCTCTGGTCGTCTGCTGGGCGTGGGTTTCGGCTCCTCCGCTGGGGTCTCGGGCGGGGAGCTCTCTGGGCACTCCCCTCGGGGGGTTGGGCGCGGGGGTATGGGGGGGGATGGGGTGGGGGGTCTGGGGGTTGGGGGTTGGATCGGTGGCGTGGTGCACTGGGTCCTTGGCTCCTTGGGGCTTTCTCGGGTGTGTATGGGGGGGGCGATGGTTGCCTCTCGGCTTGGGATCTTGGGGGCGTTTGGGGGGCTGCTTGGCCGTGGGGTGGTCGCCGGGGGCCCCTAGATTGCCCGCTCTTGCTGCTGGCCGGACTGCTTCTTCGGGCCCGGGGGCGGCTCGTGGGTTTTGCAGTGGCGGTTCTTGGAAATACATTTGTCATGGATGCACTGGCCTTGGGCTGTGGGATAACACTCATACTGGGCTCAACCATAGACACCTTGTTCCCAAATACCTGTTTTATGGAATTTCCACTCACTTCTTCCTCTGTTCACAACCACTACCATTATTCCTAAGCCGCACACTGGTCACCAAACTGGCTTGATAACACAACAATAAGCACAATATACACAACCACAATTTCACATCGCATCACTTGAAACCTATCGACTACTCCCCACCCATTCCATTTCCTATCTTGTATCCCTCTTCCCTGTTAACTTCCCCACCCCCCTCCACCCCCTCACCTTGGTGTAACACTGCCCTCTCTTTTTTACATCCTCCCTTTAATAAAGTATTTCTTACCCTTCCCTAGGGAGGGCTGGTGATGGTCACAATTATGCAATGAAATAAATAAATTTATTTAATTGCAATAACAAAATATGCATTGCTGTTAAAAGATTGCACTTCTTGTAGTGTTAACCTTCAACAGCATGTGCAGACAAAGGAAAAAGAAAAAAACAAAAAAAAAAAAAAACAAAGAGAAGCCCGTCATTGGTTTATATAGTGGTGTGCTTCTTGGAAGGTACCACATGTAATAGAGTTGCAGGGGTGTTTCTTAGCAAACCTAAATAACCATTTTTCAAGTATAGGTCAACATTTGCTTACCTCTTAATATTGCTAATGCTAATAAACAACTGTTGGGTAAATGTCAAATGCATATTTGGTCTTTAATTTGTCTAAGATGAGTTAATTGATTTTCCCTCAGATCATGTGCTTTGGTACCTCCCCCTCAGTACTAAATTAGAGGAGGCTGTAGGCCTTGTGAGGGTGGTTGGTGTCAGAGCTGTCAGGTTGTAAAGCAACATTTGTACAGAGCTGCAACAAAGTTTTGTGTAGAGCTCTGTCTTTATTTGTTTTCACTTTTTCCCCACTTTGTTTTGCAAGTTGGATGTCTTCTTTTTTTCTTCAGGTCTGCACTGTAAATACTGCTGCACTTTTACCACTGTAAATAAATACACTTTGACTGCATTTTTGGAACCTTGGACTACTTTTTGAGCCTACCCACTAGGCCATTCTTACATGTGGTGTCAGAAGAAAAAACAGACTGCCTCCCAAATGTCAGCAGTCACGACAGCAGCAGCAACAAGTATAGCCTGCAGAGGAAGAAGGTGCAACAGGGGGCGCTCTCGAGGAAGGTTTCCGTTTGGCTGCAGACACAACCACTGCATATGAGGCCAGTTTTTCTGGTCTGGCCCGGTTGTTTGAAACTTACATGAAGTTTCAGATGGACAGAGACTGGAGGCAAGAATAGGAGAATGCAAAGCAGGAGCAAAGGCTCTCAGTCCTCAACCATCAGGTCATCCAGCTCCAACTGGACTTGGAGGCTGCCAGAGGGCAGTCCAGTTCCTGCATCAGGAAGAGTGCCAATGGGTGAGTCAAAGCTGGGGAGATATTAAGACTCTGATAATATTGAACATTATCTTACAACTTTTGAGAGACTGGCAGCTGTTTACAACTGCCTCGGTGAGACTAGTCCATGGGGTTAATCCCGTTGCTAACGGGTAAGGCAAGAATTGCTTTTGTTGCCATAGATCTAGCCTATACCCAAGACTATGATAGGCTGAAAGATGCTATTTTAAAGAAATATGAAGTTAATAGGGATTCCTGTCGTCAGCGTTTTCGGGCCCTGGAAACACCACAGGAGGAGTCACCGCAGGAGTTATATATTCGCCTCAAAGATTTGTTCTGTAAATGGGTGGACTTTTGAGCTGCAAGCAAGGAGGATATCATGGAGAAGATGGTCCTGGAGCAGTACTTCAGTCATCAATCCAGAAGTGAAGACCTGGGTCAGAGAACACAACCCTGACACTGCGGCAGAAGCTCGTTCTGCCCTTCTTTGGTCGTCAGCGAGGATGGAGAGTCAGGCCAACCAAAGACGTTCGCCGGCACCTACCTACACCCCGGGACAAGAGGTATGGTTGCGTGCCAAGGACATTCCCCTCAGAGTGGAGTCGAAGAAGCTTGCCCCGCGTTTCATTGGGCCGTTTCCAGTCGTCTACGTCATCAACCCCAGCGCTGTTCGGCTGAAGCTCCCAGCCTCGATGCGCATCCATCCAACCTTCCACGTCTCCCAGCTCAAACCCGTGCTCATTTTTTTAGCATACAAATGAAAGCTGCTATAAATAATTAGCATCTACTTAGCTGTACAAATTCTTAATAACTTCCATAAGAGTAGCATATCATTCAAGTGAACAGGCTGCTAAGAGGAATATTTCAATCTATAGAGATTCAACTTTATTGTCAAGATTATTTTATAACACAACCAAATAAACATGTATGTTTAAAATACAAATAGGGGTGCAGTGCACGCAAGAGACCCATTGAATCTATTTACATAATCCATGTATCAAAGATAAGAATAATCTGTTATTGTGCAGAAAAATTTGTATTCTTTTAAAATTGTCCTCCACTCCATTTTCCTTGCCCTGTGGATCACAGGTCTCACTTTTATACAGTTAAAGGTAAAGTAGGTACAGCAGCTGTTACAGGAAAGGAAGAATGCTACATGCAAACGACACTATGTGACCAAACCAGAACATCAGTTCTAAATATCTGTCCGAACCCGACTCGTCCGGTGCCGTCGGGTCCTGTCAGGGTTCAGTCGGGTGTCCATCTTCTAGTTACAGTATCAGCTGTAAACAGTTGATGTGCGCTCTCGCGGTGGCTTAACTGATGGCTGCAGTTACGCTAACCACCGTGGTGTCACTATGGAGTCTGATTTCTAGATCCTTATATGCTCCTTTAAGTGAAAAATATAGAATACACCAAAATATCTGAATTAATTGGATTTATGTAGTGCTCTTTTGAACACTCGAAGCGCTTTACATTGCATTATTCTTTCACGCCATACTTAGTGGTGGTAAGTTACTATTGTAGCCACAGCTGCTCTGGGGCAGAGTCACAAAAGCGAGCCTGCCATAGTGCGCCATCGGTCATTCCAACCCCCACCAACACTCAGAAATTCATACGATGCAATGTGGGTGGAGTGTCTTGCCTAAGGACACAATGTCAGATATCACTAAAGCAACTGTCCCCCACTGTGGCACCTGGAATAGTGGTCGCCCATCCAACTACTAACCAGGCCCAGCCTGCTTAGCTTCCGAGATCTCATGAGATGACAGGCAGGTATGTTTGGTCACATCTTACTAGCAGTACTCTTACACTGCAGCTTCCTCTGATCTTGGCCTTTACCCACACGACATTCTAATCTGAGCAGGTACTGATCTCCAAGGAATTCTGGGGACTTTTATCATCCTTCACAAGAAACGAGTGATGCTGAGCTATAGTTCAGACTCCAGGAAAGAAGGGTTGTGGAGAAAGGAGCAATGATTGCTTTCCTGTGCTTTAAAGGGGACATATCATGGTTTTAAATCCTTCCTTTTTACATATAAATCATACTGTTGTGGTCTATATAAAGTGGAACTGCAATGCTTGGGCCTGAATTCCTCATTATTATAGCTCCACCCCTTTTCTACCCCTTTTCTGATGTGCATCTGAGAGCAACTCGTTTTGGTGCGGTCTCTTTAAATGCAAATGAGACACTCCATACCCCGCCCCCCTTCAGGTGACACTCGGTTCAACTCCACCCTGCTCGGCCATTTTTGTAGTTTGATAGAAGAGATACGGCTATGTAGCAGCGCATAAACTTTTTATTCAGAGGTTATTTACAAAATGTCAACAAAGGAAGACTTGTCCATCCAGTTGAGAAAGTGTGCTTTATTTCTCTGTTGAATATATTTATTTTATTTTGCACGCCGGTGGGTGGCATTGCCTTGTGGCTTGCGTTGTCCGGTGGGCGGCGGGGCCTGGGCTGCTGTCCTTGCGCCGTCTGGGGCTGTGCGGTCCTGCTGGATTGCGGCCGGTTTGTGGGCTGGGGTGGGGAGGGGGTGCTCCCGGGGGGCTTCGCCCGGGGTCTCGCCCGTGGGGGTTCCCGGTCCTGGCGGGGGTCTTCCATGGTGGGTGGTGCGGGCCGCGCTCTTGCATACCAGTGGGTGCGGCGTGGGGTGGCCCCTGTGTGGGCGGTACCGGAATTACCGCCTCTGGTTTGCGCATGCCGCATGCCAGCGTGGCAATCTGGCTGGGCCCTTGGGGGTGGGTGGGACCAGATGTAACTTCCCTTCATATCGGTGCTTGGCCTTTGGCTCTAATCTGCTGAAATATTTGTACAACATTGCGTAAAACCTTTGTGTTTTCCGCGGTAAATAGTGTAAATAGCGGTTGTCAAGTGTAACCCAGTTGAGAAAGTGTGCTTTATTTCTCTGTTGAATATATTTATTTTATTTTGAAGATTAATTTATTTTGGGTATTTTGTCATTACCTTGACATCCTGTTCGTTAAGTTTTGATAATGACCTCATTGGTCCAGAGCCATTATGTCCTTCCCTGAGAGGTGAACTGAGACTCACGTTAGTTTTTCAGCTTTTTTTGCCTTGCACACTTAGGACCAGAGGCAGTGTCAATGATAGCTTCCTTTGCTACCAACTGAAAGAAAGACTTGGTTAGTCACAGTGTGAACTGAGGGGCTGATAGAGTTCTGAGCAGTCTAATGTTGGATATCGTCTTGGTGCGTTAATATGTGCTTACTTGGATGGGGAGCACCCCTCCCCTCGATCCCCTTTCTTTTAATTGCACCTCATACATTCACTAAACACACACATTCACACAGGGGATAGGAAAGCGCCTCTTCATTGGGGAATGGGGGCTCTCTTTGCGGGGTCTCTCCGGGTGGTGTCGGCCCGGCGGGGAGTGGGGGTGCGGCGTGGGGTGGCCCCTGTGTGGGCGGTACCCAAATTACCGTCTCTGGTTTGCGCACGCCGCATGCCGGCGTGGCGGTCTGGCTGGACCCTTGGGGGTGTGTGGGGCGGAGGACTTTAGCAATAACTGTCTAAAAATGATTGCACTTCTTGTAGTGTTGACCTTTGACAGCATGTGCAGACAAGTAAAAAACAAAAAACAAAACTGTTAGTGTTTAGTATAAAAGTGTAATGTAATTTCCTATGAAATGTTACAAAAGAGATCTTTTGAAAAAGCCATAATTCCAAAGTAATGCCCTGCAGAACAATTTATGTTGTTATTGTTTGTTTAAAGGGAAAAGCTAAATAAAATGATTTTGGATTTTCATCTCAAAACAGTTTTTTGTATTTACTTTGAGTAAAAAAAATATTTTAATCAGTTGATTAAGCAACAAAAAAATATTGTTAGGTGTAGAAGAAGGCTTTGTAAAATTATCACGCACATACCAAACCATGCATGTTGAATGAGATATGAATTTCATTTAATATATGATATGAATAAGATGATGGTTTGGTTTTAGTCAGTCAGTCATTGTCAGGCATTTCCCTTTTTTAAATTAATCTTCTTTTAAATATATAACTATTTCATTTTTTAGTTTAAAGATGCCATGCAAAGAGAGATGAGCCAGAGTCTATATTTGAGTAAAGAAGACCACAAAGGAAGAAGAATAGAAAAGACAGGAGAACAAGAGAAGAGGGAAAGAAGAAACTGTACACAGGTGTTGAAACACACATAAAGTTCGATCATAAAATGATCAATAGAGTGCTGATTAGGAATGTTAATATATCTTTAATATCTTTATTAGGGCAAAACATTTAGTTAATCTCCTCTGTTCTTATTATACGTCTGCAGTTCCATGTTCCAGTTTGCTGCTATGCCAATTAAGAATGTACTACGGGCGACCGTGGCTCAGGTGGTAGTGGGTCGTCTTCTGATCGAGAGGTTGGGGGTTCGATCCCAGTACCTGACTATGTGTCGAAGTGTCCTTGGGCAAGACACTGAACCCTAAGTTGCTCCCAGTGGTCGACTAGCGCCTTGCATGGCAGTCTTGTCCCACTGGTGTGTGAATGTGAGAGTGATTGGGTGAATGAGCTGATATGTAAAGCGCTTTGAGACTGCTTCAGTGTGGTGATAAAGCGCTATTTAAAATCAAGTCCATTTACCAAATCAAGTCCATTTACTACTGTCCTGCGCTGTAAGTCTGGCAAAGCATTTGGTATAAATGGTTTATTACAGTATACTAAAATACCAACAGTGTGGTCATAACTTTTGTTTTTTTCCTTTCCTTGTCATGACCCTCCCCAGTCGCCAATCTTTCCCTCATCTCCTCCTCAGTCGAGCAGTGCCAGTAAGATCATGAGTCATAAATAATCTTTGAATCAAAGGAGCTCCCAGTTCATTTTGAATGAAATCATTTTGCTGAAAATATGTGCTACAAGTTGTTTCTTTTATATATTCTGTTAAAATCAAATCTCTTCCAATTTCCAAACTGATTCTGGCCAAGAAACCATGATATGTACCGGTAATATGTGCCCTTTTTTGATTTGAGCACCTGCCCCTTTGGAGGTCTCTGCACGGGCCTGTTCCCTAGCATATACATACACCTGTGCTGATACTTTCCTTACTTCCTTCAATGCTGAGGTGTCTTTATAAGGGGGTTGTTGCCAGCTACAGCAGTACTGCTCGCATCACCAGACTTGGTTTTACCTGTGCTGGCCACTCCTGTTACAGTTTTTCTCAGTCGCTTTGGTACATTTCTCAAATCATCTTCGACATTTGCAAAACAGTAACTGCATTTCTCAAAACAATTTGTACAAATTGCAAAACACCATGTATTACTTGCAAATTTCATTGTCCTGCTCAAAATCCTTAGTTTATCTCTCAAAAGTAAATATCTGTGTCAATTGAAATGTCAGTGCCATCAGAATGACAAGTCCTTGTGTCATTGTGTATGAATGACAGTCAAATTGCTTAGTCATGTTGTCATTATAAGTGTGTACTCTGGAGGGATGTTCTGATGTAAACTATGGCTAGAGTTTTGACGACAATTATTGTAAATTGGAGGTTACATCGTAGTGTATGTGGGAGTTTTATTGCAAGAGACTGGACAAAATTCACCTTCACGCTTTCATTGTTTGTACTGACAGACCACATCATTGTGATGCAGAAAGGAAAAGACAGCACTGCATAGTACAAAGAAGAAACAAAAGTAGAAATGTAAACATAGGACCATCTCCTCAGTCTCTTCCTCTGTTTTGCCTCCCAACTCCTCTGGCTGTTGACCCCAACATTGCATTGTGCTCCACCTATATGTATACTTGCCAATTGATTGATTCGAAATAGAAAGTCAAGATTCACCTGGGAGCAATTTACTAAGTCAGGACAGATTTAGAAAAAAAGTCTATTGGAAATGTATAGAATATTCTTGACATATTATGACAATGTGTTCAACCATGTAAAGACTGATGCTATGAACTAATGCCTAAATGTTGTGGGGGGTGAGACTATTCAACAGAGACCCATTACAACACATTTTTATCAACATGACATAAGCAATTTATGAAGTAGGAAACAGCAGATATTTTTGTACATAATCATTTGCATGGATGTACCAAAGCATTTGCAACTTTTTCAAATAAATGAGAATCTGCTTTGAACATTTCACAACACATATTATTTGAAGGATGCATTTGCAAAAACAAAGGAGGAAAAATTATACTGACGCCCACAGGGAGTGAGTGACGTGCGCGCCCCTACAAATGCAGTTTTATAATAATAATAATAATAATTGTAATCAAAATCACATGATCATTGCTCAAAACAGCCAATCAACACCTGTAGCTGTTATAAAAAGGAACACACTCTAATGCGTAAATGGCTTATTTGGCACTGCTGGAGGACGAGGATCTTCAAAGACCAGCGAGATATTTTGGCAGGACCCCCCGTGAGGACAAGGTGCTGCTGCAGAGTTTAATCCCATGTTTTTGACGCATATATAGTGCATCTGTGTGTGTCCCCCACCTCCGTTACAATCCCCACTGATCCTCCAGCTTTTTGTGAGGCTGAGCTCTGGTGCTCTTTCCTCCACCTGTTGAACAGACGCTCTTCCTATGGAGAGTGATCCACATTTTCTCCTCCGCTTTTATGTGTGATCGTTTATTTTTCACCTGTCACAGTCTGATGAGGCAATGCAACGCAATCTTTCTTTCTATCATTCGTAACGTGCACTGTCACCAAATTACACTTTCCTACGTGTGTCCGTCTCAACAATTAATACCTCCATCTCACATTAAGTGAAATTTGTTTTATTTGCTTGTTTTCCCCCTTGTTCCACCGTGAAATTCGGTGAATATTCATTCAGGGCGTTGACCAGACTTTTTATGGGCAACAACTTTTGAGTTGATTGTGATTTATGAACGGAAAAGGGCGTGGGACGTATGTGCGCCCTCGTTTATAAATCAGAAAAAAGAAAATGGTATGCACTTACTGGTTTTTATCGTAAACCAGCTGAAGTGTGCTTATAGGCACACTTTTATAAATGAGGCCCCTGGGCTCTAGGATTTTAACTGGCTGATTTTAGAGACTGGGATTGCCTTCCCCTGAACTTCATGCTGCTCCAAAGCAGCTCGCCTCAGGCTTTGTGTTTTGTCTGCTGTTTTAAAGCGGTTTTATAGTTTTTTGCTCGAGTTTGATTTCTTTTTTTTTTTTTTCAGGAACAGAGCCATGGTTTTCCATGTGGAACAAACTTTAATCCCCCCATGGTGGTTTCCCCCCACAAACCTCCCCTGGTTTTGATCAGCTCCTTGGAGGACCCTGGCTCTGGTTCCTACCCATTTATTTAATTTCCTTTATTTTTTGTTATGGTACAAAGAAAATTTTAAATACCATACATTGTGCAAAATAAAAGCAATATCACTACGTCTCTGACCCCTGGTGTATCCGAACCTATATGCCCTGGATTTATGGTAGGATTGGCAAGATTGTGCTCCTTCTTGTTACATTTAGTATGAGAAACAGGTTACCCAATCATGGTTTACACATTGAGTAATCTAATATTGAGATGAATGGATGCAAGGTAAGTTTTGATTAAGTAAAAAACAAGTGATTTGTGCAGACCCTAAAACAAATCCCCCAAAATTGTATTTCAAGAATTTGGAAGTAATTTAAAGCCCAACATAACACACAAAATCACTCCCTCAACAGCAAATTGCACAAAATTACACAAAAACACACAAAATTAGACTTAAACAAACAAAATGACTACAAAAACGCAAAAACCAACACATACAGAATAGCTCCAAAGACACACACACTCAACTCAACTTTATTTATATAGTGCAAATTACAACATAGTCATCTCAGCACGCTTAACAAAATATATGGTCCATAGTAAGAACAAAAAAAACCCCAACAAGATCCACATGAACAAGCATTTAGCGACAGTGGGAAGAAAAAACTCCATCTTTTTTTGGGAAGAAATCTCCAGAGGAACCGGGTTCAGCGGTGGCAGCCATCAGCCATAGACTGGTTGGAATTAGTGAACAGAAGGGCAAACAGAATAGGATAGAAGGATAGGCCATCCAAATGTCCCAGACTAGTTGAGCCGTGAACCAAGGATCAGTCCATCAGAGTGTCCCAGGCTAGTTGGGCTGCGAAACCGCCAGCTCCAACATTAAGACACCTGACACAGAAGAAAGAGAAAAGGAGGAGAAGGCACAGACTGCAGGAAAAACATGATACACTTGTTCTCAGTGGTTAGGTTAATATTTATATTAAACATCTAGCGGCCATCCACCATGCTCTAGTATGCAACCATTACAAATGAGATTTTGTCTTGTAATGGGCGCGTGTGACGAAGTGAGTCTTAAACTCCACTTGTCCCTGTAGTTGAACAGCACACACTCTGTTCCACATACACATTTACAAAACTACATTCATCCTTACCTGCTCCATGTGGCACCTAAAAGGGGAGTGCTGTCAACATTTCCTGGTTTTATACTCCAGACTGGTGAGGTCATTGGTGCCCTCACCAGGAGCTACGCCCAGTAAGGGGATGGGCCAATGGGTGGGCCTGAGAATAAAAGGCAGGTGTGTGCTTTGTTCAGGGTTGGTCCATTTGTGCTTGGTCTTTGGAGGAAGACACATCATGGTACCAGCACTCTGTAAATGTTTGGGAGGCACTGTAAATAAAATGGACACAGATTTTGCAACTTCCTGCCTGAGATGTCTCTTCATTCACTTTAAATAGCCACTGAAAGCCACACTACCTCACAGCGCGCAAAGTGATCTCAGCACTCATCATTACAGTAGGGACACTTGCTCGCATTAAATTATTGCAACTGTATGATGTATGCTTTAGTAAATGAGTAGGTTATGATTGCAACGATCTCTCACATTGGTCTGAGATGTTGACCATTTATGTGTAATGGTCTGTGATTGTGACCAAACAACGAGACCATGTCCATTTTAGGTTACTGCTATTGTATGATATATGTTTTAGAAAATAAGTAGGTCATGAGTTTATTTTCGAAGATGGAGAGAGTAGCAGCCTCCCGTACTAAGATTGGGAGCTGGTTCTAAAGGCAAGGAGCCTCTTCTTCTACTTCTTGACACTTAAGGAACTTCAAGAAGACCAGCAGACTGAGAGCGGAGTGTTCTGCCCTGATGATAGGGCACTAACAGATATACAGGAGCTTGATCCTGTAGAGCTTTGTAGGTTAACAGGAGGATTTTAAACTCTATTCTAGATTTTACAGGAAACCAATGAAGGGAAGCTAATACTGGAGAAATATGCTCTCTCCTGTTAGTACCTGTTACCATTCTGGCTGCAACATTCTGAATTAACTGGAGACTTTTTAGTGAGTTACTAGGACATCCTGACAGTAGGGAGTTACAATAGTCCAATTTAGTTCTAACAAATGCAGGCATTAGCATCACTCTGGGCCAAGATGTCCCTAATTTTAGAGATGTTACAGAGGTGGAAGAAGGCTGTCCTTGTGTTTTGTTTAAAATGAGAGAAAAAAGTTAAGTAAGTATCAGAAATAACACCTACGTTTTCTACCTTGGTGCTGGTTGACAGTAATGCCATCCAGAGACACTATTTGTTCTGTTTCTCTGAGGTGTTTTGGACCAAATAGAATCACTTCAGTTTTATCCTGATCAAGAAGGTGAAAGTTACGGCTCATCCAAGAAGTGATGTCTTTAAGACAAGCCTGGAATTTTAATAACTAATAAGTTTTGTCTGATTTCATTGACAGATAAAGCTGTGTATTATCCACATAGCAATGGAAATGTATGTTGTCTGATAATGTTACCTAGTGGAAGCGTATATAATGTAAAGAGTATTGGCCTCAAAACTGAACCTTGTGGATCTGTACTGAAAGGGTTTTAAACCAACCCAGTGCTGTTTTTTTATTCTCAAAAACACTTTCCAGTCTCTGCAGCAGTAGATGATGATCCACTGTATCAAAGGCTGCACTGAGATCTAAGAGCACCAGAACTGAGACCAACCCTCTGTCTGAGGCTAAGAGGAGATCATTGGTTACTTTTACTAAGGCAGTCTCTGTGCTGTGATGGGCTCTAAAGCCAGACTCATATAAATTGTTCCTATGTAAATGATCGCATAGTTGACCTGCAATGACTTTTTCAATCATTTTGAAAACAAAAGGGAGATCAGATATTGTCCTATAATTGAACAAGTCACTTGGATCAAGGGTAAGTTTTTTAAGGAGAGGTTTGATTACAGCGGTTTTAAAGGCCTGTGGCACATAACCTGTTACTAAGATGTATTAATCCAGTTCATCATATTAGTGCTAATTAGTGGAAGAACATCTTTAAATAGTGGAGTTGGGATTGGATCTAAAAGACAGGTTGTTGGTTTAGAAGCTCTAACTATTGAGGTCAGTTCAGATAGACCAATTGGAGTGAAACTCTGTAAATAAAAGCTGCATGTTGGAGATATTTCAGGAGCTGGTTTGTTTAAGAAAGTATTGACCATCCCTTCAGTAGGGACATTATCTTTGTTTCTATTTGTTAGAATTTTATCAGTGAAGAAGTTGTTGAAGTCATGACTGCTAAGGTTGACAGGAATATAGGGTTCAATAGAGCTATGGCTTTTGGTGATCCTGGCTACAATGTTGAATAGAAACCAAGGATTATTCTTGTTTTCCTCTATTAAAGTTGAGTAATAGGAAGTTCTGGCTTTGTGAAGAGCTTTTTTTATAAGCTAGCCAACGCTTTCTCCATGTTATATGAACTTCTACTAAACTATGTTTAAAAGACGCATTTCAGAATGATACCAGGGAGCGATCCTTTTATGACATCTTCTTTGTAAGCGAGCAATAGCATCCAGATCTATGTGCAGTGACAACATTGCACTGTTGACAAGATCATCTATTTTCTCTGTTGTAGGATATTGATAGCTACTCTCTGTTGAGATATCATATGGATCAGAGGTAAGCAGTGATGGAACTAAATATTTAAATCTAGCTACAGCTTTCTCAGACAGTTTAAGCAGGCTGATATTCTGAATTCAAATGATAACAAAAAGTGATCTGAAAAAATAGGAGTTTGAGGATATATTGTCAGGTGATCAATATCTAAATCATATGTTAGAACAAGGTCCAGGGCATGAGTAAGATAATGAGCTGGTTTGTTTAAAAGTTGTATAAAGTCGAATGAATCTAATAGTGAGGTTAATAATTTTAAGCTGTGGTTTTCATCATCAACATGAATGTTAGTCACCTACTATGGTAACTTTATTACTGCACAGATCAGTAAGAAAGTCAGAGAACTGTCAACAAAATGACACATAATGACAGGAAAATACAGAAAGAACAAAATCACAGAAAGTGCTCCCAGAAACACACAAACCGATAACATAAATGAAGAAAATTACAGAAAAATACACAAAATTACATCAAGAACACAAAAAAAAAAAAAAAAAAAAAAAAATTACATATATTGACACAAAAAACTCACAAAATTACTAAAGACAACAAAACCACAGACAAACACAAAAAAGGCAAAACCCTGTATTAATGTTCAGGTCAATCATTATTCTAATGCTGACATAAATGTTTATATATACTTTATTAATACCTCTAGAGAAATTGAGCTCTGCATTTTCCTAATTTTTCCCAAGGGGTAGCTCCAGTTACAAGTCTGGTTCCTTAACCATTAGGCCACCACTGCCACACACATGCACATACATGCCTTTCAAATAAATGAATGCCCTTTATGAACCAAAGTTTAATTCCTTGAGTAATAGCGATCGTATGTCAAGACCATCACACAGGCGCCTGCATTTGAGCTGATGTAAATGTTGGATCGTCCCAACTGTGCCCAGAGTCACATGATCATTCTTTTTAAAGATTACTTCTGTGTCATTTTTGCCTCACGTGAAGTGATGCATCATCATGACAGGACACTTGGTGATGTGGCAGAGTGTGGGAATGCAGAGTGACAAAAGCCAGAGGCTTGATTTGATCATGCCAGTTCTTTTCACAGTCTGTGTAGAGGGGGAATAAGAACCCAAAGATGAGAAAATGATGGATTACTATGAAAAAGGTAATTTCTTATGAAACACAACAGATTGCATCCTAAAATCAAATCATAGTATGTTGAGACAGGACCATTATAATAATCACTTTCCTTTTTTTTGTATCTCAATGACATATTTCCTTCAACCCAGGTGCACTCAAAAGGCTTTGGGTGGTCTCTTTGTACACACAAAAACACACGCTGGTTCATGTTTATTGTGGGAACTGTATCAAGATCATCAGTTAAAATGACAGATAGGCAAAAATGCTTTTCACAGAGCTCTGGTACTTTATTTACAAGAACATCTCATTAATGCTGAGGTAAGGTTTTACACCTGCAATTTGATCGTTTTTGACTCCCTGTTCTGGACAAAGACTTTCCCCTCTGTACAGAGCTTAATTTGGGGCAGGATCCTAGAGCAAGGCACCTCTCAAATTTTGACACTTATTTAATTGGATCCAGAACCTCATTTTTTTTTCCAGAAGCTCATTTGCTTTTAGGTGTTTTGATTAAATTTTGAAGTACTGTATTTGGACAGCTGCGTCTTTAATTCAGTTGAAATCACTGGAAATTTCATTGTACATTGAATGTAAAAATTAAACGCGAGTGAGGAAGACAGGGAAAATTCAGGCCACGCCTATGCTAAGAATGTGTGATATATCGTTGTTCACAATATATCGTCAAAAACATTTGTTTTTTTTTACCCTTGTTTGTCACGTAGAGCGACAAGCAACCCCTCAAATTGGCGTAACTTCTTGTGTGACAGTGACAACAAAACTGAACTGTTCAGGTTCCTGGCTAACAAGATTGCCCAGATGTCTGCACCCGACTTTGTCATTGTAACCAAAGAAGAAGATGTTGCCAGCGACCACATGATCAGCTTCGATGGGATCACATCATGCAGTCACAAGTAAGCAGGTACACACATTTTTGTACATGCCAGGCATGCTGTGGAGGAGGGGAGCAAGGTCCTCATGGTGAAGACCAGTGACACACATGTCCTCGTCATAGCGATCAGTGTTCTGCCTCTCCTTCAACAAATTGGTTCACTAGTTGTGATGTTGTGTCAGGCTTTCGCAGCAAAAGGAAGAAGTCTGCATGGCAAACCTGGGACGTGTGTTGAAGCTTCTGATGTCTTTGCAAAGCTCAGCCAGTACACACTAACAGTAGATGATGATTATCTGAGGGTCCTGGATAAGTAAGATAGACCCAGTACAGTTGAATGTGTTGATGATGGACATGTTTGCTCGGAAGCAGAGGCCTTATAAAGCCATTCCTCCAACTTTTGCAGCACTACTTCAGCATGCAAAGCGTGCTGCTTATCAAGCGGGCTGCATATGGAGTCGGGTAAAACACTGCAATGGGAGCATCTACTGTAAGTTTCATCACGACAATGATGTCATTGATTGGATCGGCGAATTAAGACATTACAGAGAGAGAAAAGTCAACTCTGTGGCAACCAGAAACACAGAGTCCTGCTGACTGGGGATGGACAAAGAGTGGAGACACATGGAAGGTCTTAGACCTTAGACCTGCTGCCCTCATTGAGGGAGGAGAGGCTGTTGCTGTGAGGGACTCTTATGTGGGTCTGAGGACCTGTTAAAAGTGGGAACTGGGCGTGTGGATTCGAAGTCGCTGGTACATTGTTTTAATCGGGTTTTAGCATTTGAATATTAAAAGTTATATTGCAGTGTGGGCTCATTGTTGTTTTTTCTTTGCAGTTAAAACCACTGCCTGCTGTCCTTTCTTTGATAGTTTTTTGTGTTGTTTAATCTGCCCGGTTGGTCTGCGTACATTGCACGGGCAGACTATTATTTTTTTGTTTGTTTGTTGGGTTCACTTCCTTACTAATGTACTCATATATTAACCAGCAGTCGGGCCAACCTGATCATCCTCCATCAGGCACGCAAAGGAAGGAGGGAGCAGACATGTTTGATTTTATCAGCAATCCCGCATCTTCAACAATCCTTGGAGGGCGGCAATTTGTAACTATCCAACAAGCAATTGCATTGGTTAACTTGTCATTAATCTGTTTGGAAAGAGGTCCACCTCTCGCACCAAACCTCTCTTCCAGAGTTGTTTGACATAGTCCGTCGGGTCTGCCTGACGCCGCCGCCGTAGATGGTACATTAAGAAAGAATTACTGCGGTGGTGAATAAATTCCCCTTTGCAATGCACACAAATAACGTTTGTCTTGTCCACATCCCCTTCTGGCAATACTTTACAGATAGACTGGCCATTTAGAAGCGCGTGTTTTCAGTGTTCCATTGCTCGATCAGGCTGTAGCAGCATTAGCTACAGGAAACTGGATTGTGTCTTCTTCTGCTCTGTATTGAGTTTATCATTGTACTGCACCTAGGTGGTTCACATGAACAAATTAACACAAATCATTAACACGCTAATTTTCCAGGCCTTAATTTAAATATTTTTTGGTCAACAAGGAAACTTAAAACTCAGGACACTTTATTGGTGTTTTAAAATGTTTTGTTAATTTGTCCTTTAGATTATTATTATATCATCTACCTCAAACCCTTTGATTTTCTTTATTTGTAAAACCAAAATACTGCTGTGCACTTTATTTTTTGGCAAAGATTTCCCAACAGGTCTGAAGGGTATTCCATAAAGTGGGTTATGTTGAAACTCTGAGTATGTTCAGGCTCAAATGAGGGAAATTCTGAGTATCCCATTCCTAAACGCGAGGTATGTTCTTCTCTAAGTATGTTTCCATGGCAACATTGTCCGTGAACTAAACCTGGTCGCTGGCATGTTTTATCGAAGAAACCTTGGGTTTCTACCTGGCTCTGCCCACCTGAATTGTGATGCCGCTCTTGGGAATCGGTGCATCCCAAATATTGAGTACTGCCATTCTGGTTCAATTGTATGCATCAAAACATCATCTCAAGGCAAGGGCAAAATATCAAGATATATATATTTTATCGAGATATTTAAAAAAAAAAAAAAATGGCCATGTCACCCAGCCCTAAAACACAATGAGAAATCACAAATTACAGTAAACACACACACACACACACAATACATACTCACACATTGGCATTTAAAAATCAGACACACGCACATGAGAGAAGTGATATCAAGAACTGTAAAAACACACACAATGAGAAAACACACAAAATGACATTTAAAAAAACAGACACACGTGAGCATGCACGGCACATATAAGAGAATACACTGTGATACCGTAACACACAAAACCAAGATAAAATTAAACTAAAAACACACAAAATGAAACAAAAACACAACAAAAATGATAATGTTTGATTGTAAATGCTGAATTCTCATAATGCATCTTTAAAGCTATTATTGACTTTACTGAACAGGTGGCAAACGTTCTAGATATCTGGAGCTATGTGGTATCACTCTGTTACACAGCAGTTATGTTTAACTGAGAAAAAAATGAAATGTACCGTGTTTTGTGTACTCAGAGGTAACAGGGCTTTTGCTGAGACGAATCCGGAAATGTATGTGTGTGGCTGCAGTCACATGAACGAGCTCAGCCAATCAGCGGATTGCACCTAATCAAATGCGATGCATTGATTGCCCTGATGAAATTTGGGCTACCAGTGTTTTTATTTATTTATTTATATTTTTATTTTTTTAATCGATTTATGTAATTTATCTAATTTAATAAATTAAACTATTATTTTATTTCTTCCATAATGTTTGTGTCAGTAAGGAATTTAGAAGCATGATTAAAAATCCTACAACCTCATT
Organism: Gouania willdenowi; assembly: GCF_900634775.1. NCBI lineage: Eukaryota > Metazoa > Chordata > Actinopteri > Blenniiformes > Gobiesocidae > Gouania > Gouania willdenowi. Next base: position 28,957,071 of record NC_041058.1, read on the forward strand.
TTATTAAAAGTTAAAGATGTGTTTTCTATATATTAAATGTACCTCAGCATGTTAACTAAAGAGGAACAGAAAATGTGGACAATATACATACAAACATAACATCCATGAAAACACCAATATGAGTTGCAAGAAGAGGTTTGATAATGAGGCCTCCTGTACTGCTGCTACTACTTCATATTTCTGATATTTTTTTTTATTTTTGGTTGATAGACATTACATTTACAATTACTTCAGCATGTACTATATCCAACTAATAATCAGATACTTGACAATATACATCTATAGGAGAGTATACATATCAGGCAATTGATAGACATGCTTTATTTAACTTCCCAAACTTCTTTGTTACTTTAGGCCCTATAATTATACATCCTTATATTAAATATACTCGGTCAGGTCAACTTTTTTTAGGCAAAAAAGTTTCAAAACATCTGATTTTGACCAAATCTAAGGAACAAAACAAACTTTACATAAGCAACGAGACAAGTCAGATATGTAAATGGCTGAAAAGAAGAAGCTTTGCTTCATGCCAAAGGGAGGAGGTACACACGATAACAACTGCTGGATCAAATGCTGAGGAATACTCTAATCAATTGGTTTGGAAAATGTCTTTGCGCATTCAGAAAGGGTGTCTTCTCGAGACAAATGCTGTGTTAAATGAGTGCTTGCTTTCCTATTGATTTAATATTCTTGTTCATTCATGTTCTGTTCATTTAAAATCAGTTATTAAATGATTGATTAATTCAAGCAAAAGCAAAACCTCTGACTCTGATGCTTCTCAGATTTGAACATCTACAGAGTAACTTCATTCTTTTCTATAAGTACCATGGCTTAGTAAAATAAACTTGCCAAACTAAAGAGGCGAAAAAGGAGCCGGTAGTGTTCCACAGAAAAAGCTCATTCAGCCATCCATCAAGGACAAACACGGTGGCACGGAGTGCGTCAGTTGTGTGCGCATCGGCTCTGTGCACCTGAGTTGTGCTCTTGTACGCTGCCAAGGTGGTTATCGGGGCCTGTTGCACTTAGTGCAGTGTTAAGGTTCAAACATACTCGGGTGGCTACGTACACCTGTAAAGTAGGGTCCGCCAAACCAATTGAATGCAAATCTCACAAAAGGTTTTGACAGTTACCACCTGGTTGTGCGGGGGGACTCCCGGCGGCCCCCTGGTGCCTTATGCGGCTTGGGGTGTGGTCGTCCGCCCTGGGCGGGCTGCTCCTGGTGCTGCATCCGTTCCGGGTCCTCCTGGCCTGGGGTCGGGTCCCTGCTGGCTCTGGGCTCGCCGGCAGGTGCCCGCCGGCTGCCCGTTCGGCGTGGCTCTGGTCGTCTGCTGGGCGTGGGCTTCGGCTCCTCCGCTGGGGTCTCGGGCGGGGAGTTTTCTGGACCCTCCCCTCGGGGGGCTGGGCGCGGGGGTGTGGGTGGTGGTGGGGGGGTGGGGGGCTGGGGGGCCTTGGGGGTTGGGGGCTGGGATCGGTGGCGTGGTGCGCTGGGTCCTTGGCTCCTTGGGGCCTTCTCGGGTGTGTATGGGGGGGCAATGGCTGCCTCTCGGCTTGGGATCTTGGGGGCGTTCGGGGGGCTGCTTGGCCGTGGGGTGGTCGCCGGGGGCCCCTAGATTTCCCGCTCTTTCTGCTGGCCCGACTGCTTCTTCGGGCCCGGGGGCGGCTCATGGGTTTTGCAGTAGCGGTTCTTGAAATCACATTTGTCATGGACGCACTGGCCTCGGGCTGTGGGATAACACTCATACTGGGCTCAACCATAGACACGTTGTTCCCAAATACCTGTTTTATGGAATTTCCACTCACTTCCTCCTCTGCTCACAGCCACCACCATTATTCCTAAGCCGCACACTGGTCACCAGACTGGCTTGATAACACAACAATAAGCACAATATACACAACCACAATTTCACATCGCATCACTTGAAACTTATTGACTATTCCCCACCCATTCGTTTTCCTATCTTGTATCCCTCCTCCCTGTTTACTCCTACCCCCAACCCCCTCACCCTGGTGTAACACTGCCCTCTCTTTTTTACATCCTCCCTTTAATAAAGTATTTACCCTTCCCTAGGGAGGGCTGGTGATGGTCACAATTATGCAATGAAATAAATTCATTTATTTAATTGCAATAATAAAATATGCATTGCTGTTAAAAGATTGCACTTATTGTAGTGTTAACCTTCAACAGCATGTGCAGACAAGGTAAAAGAAAAAAAAAAAAAAAAAAAAAAAATAGGGAGATTTTGAAAAAGTAATAAAACCTCAGAAGAAAGACATTTTGATAGCGTTTATGCGGCCCACCATAGAAGGAGGAAGGGTACGCCATTTTTCGACATTGACTTTTAATTCCTCTACTGCTTTACAAAAATTGGATCTAAATATTAATTTAGAATCTCTTGGAGGGAGTACTTCAAGATATTTTAGTTTGTCTGTAACTTTAAATGGAAGATTATGTAAAAACGCCAACCAATGGCCATGAATTCAGACTTTTGCCAATTAATTGTGTATCCTGAGACCTTGCCAAAAGATTTTATGAGGTCAGGTAAAACAGGGATGGACTGTTCAGTGAGAGGAAAATTACAATGTTGTCTGGGTATAAAGAAAGGTGATGGTCTATATTCCCCAGGTGAATGGGTCTAAGAAGAGTGTGGTGTCTAATACTGATGGCAAGAGGTTCAATTGCAATTGCAAACAACAAGGGCTGAGTGGACAGCCCTGCCGTGCACCACGGTGTAATGGAAAGGGGTGTCACGGCAAATTTGCGGTTGACCTCATTTGGAGTCATGATTTATTGCTCTGGTTGAATGATGGAGTCCAGTCGGAGCATTGATGATTTTATAAAAAAGATTTATTATAAAATAAAATAAAAAGGAGTAAAAAAGAAGCTTCCATCCTGAAAGAATGAAAGGCAAAAGGCTTGTGGCAGAGTAAAAAGGTAAGACATACTCTAACTAACAGTTTCACAGCTTAAGCTTTTATACAGATAACAGAAAAAGTTCCACCCTGAGGTGAGGTGAAGGAGGGAGTCAGATGCCCAACAGTGGAAACATTTGAGGATGATGAAGACGTGTATATTATGAGGAAGATTGGGCGCCACTCTTATCTATCCTTGATAGTGTGTGTGTGCGTGTATATCTGCATGTGAGTTTGAGTTTTGGCCTTCAGCAGAGACTCTGTGTTGCACTGAGTACAATACGATCTGTACTGTTTAATCTAACATGATTCAGCTGTTCAAAAGTGCGAAGAGTAATGGAGTCATCATGTATTAAATAATGACAAATTGTACACATGAACACACATTTGACGATATGATGATGAATATAAAAATTGCCATAACATTCCCCACTTTTGGTCGCCATCAACGACCAAATCAAGAAACAAAATTATTATATTCCACCTTTGCTGTCTGTCAGCGTTAACTATTAGCATTGTTATTGTCATACATTGGATATATTCTTCTTTTGTGAGGCACAGATATATCAAGAAAAATGTGGAAACAAACCTTAAAAAACTTCATCATTATTATCAATGGCATGAATCATCAAAAATCATCCTCTATTACATCTAGATAAGCAAAAATCATCATTTGCATCAAGGACATCACTCGTCTTCATTGACTGAGTTCAGTGGTGACTGGGGTCACCAATAGCTAGAAGAATAGTGGAACCATGGTTAGAATCACCACACTTGATTGGCGGCATCATGAGTGAAGAACCTTGAGTGTTTTCCTCAATCGCAGCAGAAGGGTTTATGACTGTATTCCTGCAGCTAGGTGTGAGGTTGTCCACCCTCCACCTAGCTATAAGCCTTTGGTGTGGCTTATAAACAAAGCAAAGGAAGAACAAAATCCCACGTCGGCGGGGTCCTCAAGGCTTGGTCTAGGCTCTTGTTCTGGAGCGGAAAAGGCATTTGACCAATTGGAGTGGGCATACATGTTGAGATCTTTGGAGGAGTTTGGGTTTTGCACTCGGCTTATCTCTTGGATTGAATTGTTAACCACCCAGCCCTCTTCATCCATTTTAACTAATCAAGAAAAGGTGATACTGCCACCTAGAGGAGGTGAACTAGGATGCATTTCTAAATAAAGTTGGTAAACATGCGGCCCTTGAAAAACAAACGCAATAATAATAAAAACAAAACACAAAACCAAACCTTTCCCAAACAAAGTGAGAACAATAACCCTAAATAATCATACAAGGGTTGCCGGACCATATGAAGTCTTGAGCTACTCAATGTAAAGTTCCTGCAAAGTCCTCCATCACCCGTGGTGAGGAAAACACCTTCTCAGTGTTACCATGGGTAACCCTCAGCCGTGCTAGATAAATGAAGCCAGTACGCGCGCCGGCATCCTGGAGCTTTTTACGGGCGCCATCAAAAGCCTGCCGCTCCTTCATCACCTCCGCTGGATAATCTGGAAAAATGTGGATCGGCTTGCCGTTGTGACTCAGGGGAAACTGTTGACGGGCCAGCTGCAGTATCCTCTCCCTTGTCTGGAAATGATGAATCCGGACAATCGTTATGCGCAGCTGCTCGTCATTGGCAGAGGGTTGCCTTCCAATGCTCAATCCACATCCACGGGCTTTGGAAAGTTGCAAGCACCAAGGATTCCCGTAATAAACTCCTTTGGGTGTCCATTCTCAATCTTTTCAGGGAGACCCACAATCTTGATATTCTGCTGCCTAGAGCGAGGCTCAAGATTGATCAGCTTCAGACGAAGTGCACCATTTTTTGTGCGCACCCTTGTGCACGTTTGTCCCAGAGCGGTGAGGCAGTGGTCATAGTCCGAGCTAGCTTCCTCCACCTCTCTCACACGATTCCCAAGGCTAACCAAAGATGCTTGGGTGCATGCAAGGGACACCTCTAATGTATCAAAGCGGCCTGTCATCATTTTGCTCTTATTCTGTATTGCAGAAAGAACATCCACTGACCCACTTTCACTTCCTGATAAAATGGGCCCTGTGAGAGGCTCCCCATGCTCCGCCACTAATGCTCCCTCGTTTTTCGCGAGGGGCTCCCTCCAAGTTCTTTCCATGGTTAGCCTTGGGTCTCGTCATGCTCAATGACTCAAAGATGGGAAATGATGCAAAGAATCGACAAACTGTGGTAAAATTAGGCAAAATGACCAAATAAATTATCGCGTGGTGAGCAGCCCAGGTAAAACTCCATCTACATCTCCAGCTCACTAGCGCCCCCCTTATTCAGAGTCTTTGTTGACGATGACGTCAGGCCGTCAACAAGGACACCGGTCTGTTCACCCATTCAACCATGGAGTAGAAGCTGTGCGTGACCACCTGGAGCTGTATGACCGGACTAGGAAGGATTTGGTGAGGAGGAGAATCCGCGAGGAGGTGGTAGCAGGTAAAAGTTATCTCTTTAGCACTGAGCTAGGATAGCATTAGCCGCTAATCACACCGGCTTTTTTCACTGGTGGTTTATGTTTATGAAAAAAGAAAAAGGAGCACAGCCACTCGCTTCAGCAGGCAGTGAAACTCACCGAATTGGATGTGTTGCTGGTGGGTGAATGCAGCATTAGCCAATCAGGACGCAGAACACATTGCGTGTTCATACGCTGTAAAAAAATGCATCAAATTGCACTGTAAAAAATATCTGTGAGACACCGAGGCCACAAAAGGTGAACCACGTTAAAGGGAAGGACTAATGTAGTCCTGTTTCAGCTTTTTTTCTCCCTCACATGTTTTGCAATGTAAAGGGGCACATAGCATTTTAGGATCTTGTTTATACTCAAAAGTCAGGCGAAATCCTGTCCTTGTCAAAAAATGCATGAAGTGCCTGGATCTCATTGCATACTGTAGCTGTTCAAGTTAAATCACTTTCGGGCTGATTTACTAAGAGCTCAAATATAGGGCACAAAATTTCTTCGGCGCTATTTCCTTCCTGCAGTAATCCTAACTTTGCTTGCTGTAGGGGATTTATTAGGATTACAGCACAAATTGGTGACCTTGTAAACGTGGTTAAGACTACCCTATTTAAATGAGAAAATTAGGATTTGTAGGTGCAGTTCCCTTTCTACAACAGTATGAGCAGGGAGCTGAACAAACACTTTTCTTTTAGTGAACACCTTTATTTACAATCACTTTTGAAGGCTACAAACATAAATTAAGTATTTTTTTAAGGACTTGAATGTACTTCAAAATGTTATGTTTTTTTTTCTAAATGTAATTTTGCCTTTTGATGGCAAGAATTTTGATGTCGTTCCCTGTCACTCAAATCTAGGAATGTAACGATTCACTCAAATCCCGATACGATTCGATTCACGATAATGGGTTCACGATACGATTCTCTCACAATTTATTTTACAAATTGGGACTTTAGACAAATGATGATTTAAAAATATTCCTTTATCCATCCATCCTTCTTCAAACCCGCTAATTCCCGTTTATCAGGGTCGCGAGGTTTTGCCAGTGCCAATTTCCGGCTATATTCCTTCCTAGAAAATACTGTATTATTTTCCTTTTATTTTTCATTGTCAAAAGAATCCTTTGATAAACTATTCAAAACAATGCAATTTAACTAAAATAAAGGAATAAAGGAATAATAAAAATGAAGAAGAAGCCCATTATTTAAACTCTGGTTCTACAGTAAACAATGCAAAACTGCATAGTAGTTCTTTTTCTTTTTAAAAGTGCAACTGAAAATGTATTTTCTGCCTTAACAATTGGACTTTAAAAAAAAAAAAAACAGTCTGCCCTGTATTTATGTCAGATAATTGTTTGGACCAGCAGAGGGCGCTAGTAACCCAGTGGTCGGTTGGGATACAGCTATTCTGTGCAGTAAAGAAGAGATGCTATGCTAGCAGACAGAGCTATTAGAAAAACGGGACTTTTACAGATATTCACGTAATATTACAGATAATCTTTCGGTGCTAAAGGGGTATGGAATCATTTATGAACATGTTTAAGAATAGAAGGCGGCCAGAAAGAAAGTAGTAGCAGATTCCGCCCGCCGCCTCAGCATTTGGACAAGAGATTGATAAATATATAGCTCCCTCTGCTGTTTAACAAAGGTACAGGGAAAAAAGGGAAAATCGATATAAACCGTGATACCTATGAATCGATTTTTAACTGCCTTACGATTAATCATTACATCCCGACTCAAATCCTTCCTAAACAACCTCCTTGGCAAAGGCCAGAAATGTATTATTACATAATTACATTAATCTTGAATTGCTGCAGTAACAAAGGAAACAGTCTGCAGCACTCACAGATGGGCTACTGATCATCACACACAAAGTCAGAGGTGTGTAACACGCATATGCTCAAGTGGAACACTCGAGCCATGGCTGCACACATCACGCAGCTGCTCAGCACTGTTTCTTGGCTGACATTCGCCATTAATGCTCCGGCAAAAGTGGTCAACGTTGGTATAAACCCCAGAACCTCATTTGTGCAGCTAGGACATGGAGAAGGAGAGCAAAGCGCTGTTGGAGAACACAAGGCTGCAGGTGCATAGTGCAGCTTAAAATAAAGGAAAGCACCTGTACCTTTGGGCTATGCAGGCTATTTATATTTCATTATGTCTCGGCTTTTTTGTTGGGTGACTCTTAATATAGGTTATAGTTTAGTTTCATATATTATCTTTGATATTCACACACACACACACACACACGCACATGCACACGCACACACACAGGTTCGAGTTTCAGTCTTCGATGTGCAAATTAATAAATAATGTAGGTTGAGAAGGTGTTAAAACTCCAAATTATCACTGAACTAAAATAGAACAAGAAGTATACTGCTGCATAACAGCTTGTCAGACACATCTGTTGGCTTTTCATTTTTCTCCTATATAGAGTGGAATGCAGGACAGTTAAGACATTTGGTCTTTGTTGAATTCATAAAACGTTGGCACAGATAAGCTGTTCGATTCTTTTTTTTCAGGATGACCTTTTGTACATGGGTTTCTTATATTTCTTTTTGCACTTGGTTGATCTCACTCAGTGCTTTTGACGTAATATTACATCATTTCAAATCCAAATGCTCTGCTTCTCTGCTGATGAAGCGACCAACTGGTGCCCTAAAGGTGGCAGGATGATAGATTAGCCATAATGCTACCATTAGCTAAGGAGGGAGAAGCAGGGACGAGGGAGATTATGGCACTATGAAGTGAAATTGTGAATTATCCAGCAGCTCACAGCACCACATACTAACACAGAACATGTGGATTATCGATAATTTTACAACTGTGAGATAAAACAATCAACTAACTGAAATTATGTCTGTGTGATTGACGGGGGAGCAGATACAAAACTGTGAGCCAGTAAAAATAATAATTTTGCCATCAAAAGCCTTGTCTCAGTGTTGTTTTTTGTAGCGGAGTCCGCCAAGCCACATAAATGCAAAGCTCAGTTTTTACGATCACGCTTGCTTCTCTGCGTAGTTGGTGTCACACAAAACACTGCTCGGCATTGTATCGACCAGCATTAAATGTAATACCGACCTGTATTTCATCCACCTCGTGAAACAGAGCAGGAGAGAGGACCTTACATCTCCTCAGATGTAAGCTCTGAGGAGAGCGGACAGTCCTTGCAGAATCCCTTGTGAGCGTGGTCCGCCCAAGTATGTTTGAGCCTTCAGAAGAAGTGTCTACCGCTCTTTTTCTCTCTCTTTTTTTACATAATGTAATCACAAGTAACAATTCAACATCAATATCAACAACATTTAACGATGATCCTTTGCCGCTGAGCCACACACGGCAAACAGCATCACACACTCTTACCACCCCATGTGTGCTAAAAACGCAGATATTTAAAAACCTGTTTATGCAGTCAACACTAGTATTGTGTTTGCAATTTGTGTCGGAACAAAGTCAGTTTTCTAATCCCTTATCGTAGTGCATGGAATTTCGTGGTGTTCTCTGGTAATATTTAACTTATTTACAAATAAAAAATGAATTTCGACATGTCTATCTCTCAACATGTTGACATGTGCTGAGAATTTGTTTGTGTAATCTTTTATATAGTATAATGCAGTGTTTTTCAACCTCTGTGTGCAACACCAGTGTGCCGTGAGATATTGCAAGGTGTGCCGTGGAAAATGATCCGATCCTTAATTGGCCTAAATTACTGATTAGCCTAACATCCCATTGTAAAGTGACTATAGCTTTAAAAGTAATTTTCTTCCTCTCCAGTAGGTGGCAGCAGTTAACTATTTTCCTTGATACTTTGAGACAGGAGACATGAGGCAGTTTTAGTGATGCATGAGATAGGTGAGGTTTTTGAAAAGGAATCATCAAAACTCTGAGCAGTGCCCGAGACAAAATGAAGACCCTGAAGAAGGCTCTAGTATGGGAGGGAGTCAAAAGAAAGTCGAGGCAGTACAGCAAAAGCTATTTTTTATTTGGATTTACTTTCACCGGGGATGCAACGACACCGATGTCATTGTGCTTGATGTGTTCAACGATGTCTTCAACAGTGCAATGGTCCCAAGTAAGCTTAAAGGCCATTTCCAAATGAAACACCCGACGCTTCAAAACAAGCACGCGGACTGATTTGTTCATCTGTGTAAAAACATGGAAAAGCAGGCAATTTTTATCAGAAAAACCACAAGATGAATGAGCGAGCCCTTAAAGCTAGCTACCATGTTGCTGAACTTTTTGCTAAATTTAAAAAAAGTTGCGTACTGGCAGAGTCATTAATACTACCTGCCTGCAAAGTCAGGAGATGCTCGGCTCTGAAAATGTTATTTTGGAAAAGATAGGCATCAGTAGGAAATTTGTGTGGCAATATTTATGGGGACAACGCCACCTTGGGGCCTGCACCCCAGGACATAAACTTCAACAAGATAATAAAAACCCACAGGCAGAGAGCGTGATTCCAACCAATTAAAACTACTTTATTAAGAAATAAGTAAAACAGACAAAACACAGGTTTAATACAGGGCTGGGGCTTACCACGACAGCAGTAACAAAAAGGGGAGGATCCAAAATACACAACACCCGTGAGACAGCAAACCAAAATGGAGAAAGACAAGGAACCACCACCACAGAACCGCTGTCGCCCAAAGACCTGCCAAACAAAAAGAAAACATGCGGTAATTGCAGCCCTCATACCACCACCAACAAAAAGACTATAACCAAACCCAAATAAACCAAAAACAACAGATCAACACATGGAAAATGTGAAATGAACAAAGATTACATCGATAATTCAACACATGGGTTTATAAGGAACAAAAACAATAATGAAAACAAATAATAAATCAGCATTAAGTCTGCGATGTTAAACATTGGAGGCTGTCTGCTGTCCCAGGAGCACAACAGTACAGGGCCAAAACAGCCGCAGACACCAACTTGGGAGAGCTACAACAGTGACGTGATTGAATAAAAACAGAGCCAAAAAAGCAGCGTGGACTCAGAATAGGTGGATGATGGCCGCACACTGTAAAATAAACAAATCAATAAATAAATAACTAACCTAAAATAAAAATACAAATTAGGGCTGAAATCATACTTACGACCCAGATATCAGGTTGGTGCATCACGCTTCAGGAGGTGGTAAACATATGGCTCAGACTCCACAATGGAGGGCTGGAAAAGAGTTATAATTAGCTTCCCCAGAGCATCCTCCGCTCACCATAAGGCAGACAGTCCAGCGCACTAAATGCAGGGTTAGTACTGCGTTGCGTGCCTCAGCTACTCTCTATCAGTGAGCTACATGCGCCATCTACTGGATGCGTAGGGATTACACTTAACGCAAAAGAGATTGCATAAGAACCAAAAGAGTTATTACTTGAAAATAAAGTAGTTAAATAAGAAAATCACAACGGAGGGAAACCGGAGTAAACACAGCGCCCAGAGGATTGAAAACCAGCGCATGCATACTTTGTTATGCACAGGGCTCCGCACTGGTGTCATGTACTGAGTTCACATCGTACTGAGATTGTATATGTGCATGCGCGCACATCCGCACTGCTGAAAAATGAAATTATTTTTGTTTATTTTTGTTTTCAAAGTGAACAGACACATGTTTCATTTGTTTATTGGATTATGATAGGGTTTGGGTTAGGGTTATAATCTCAGCACGGAGGTAAACTCAGACCATGACACCGGCACAGTGTCAGACACCACACACACACACACACACACACACACACACACACACACACACACACACACACACACACACACACACACACACACACACACACACACACACACACACGTGTCAGCTCCGTGAAGGAGGATGAGGGAGAGGGTCAGCCGGGTGCATTTATATTCAATGCACTAATCAATTAGTTGCCACACTGCCCCCCTGCAGTAGGGAGAGCAACTCCCTCTTGCCACATCTGCTTTGCGACTGTATGAGTCTACGGATATTAGCGGACATGCTCAACTCAGCCAATGTACGTTTTGTGGACGGAGATGCCATTAGAGAAAACTTCCTATTTTGCAGTCACTGCCACAAGAAACTAAGGGAGAGGAAATTTTTAGGGTGACATCGGAATATCTCGACCAAGGAGGACTTACATGGGAATACTGCACAAGTGTTTGCACTGGTGGAAACCCAGATGTTGTTACGCACTGTTTTTTGCACCTTGAGGCTCTCGTTTCCAAGACTTTACCAGTAGACCGGGTTACTGTGTTGGCCTGTGAATATTTTCATCTTTGTGTGAAGAAATGGGAGCAGATCATAAAACCTTATTGCTCCATACGGAGGCCCGATGGTTGTCGCGTGGCATGGTGCTGACCCGTGTGTATGAGATGCGTGAGGAACTTTGAGTGTTTCTAACAAATGAGAGGACCGATTTCGCAAAGTTGCTTGCAAGTGACGAGTGGTCTGAGAAGCTGGCATACCTGGCAGATATATTTCATCATCTGAATGAACTGAACACACGAATGCAAGGCCGGAATGAAAACCTGCTTACAAGCACAAATAAAATAAATGGATTCCTTTTGAAAGTGAAGCTTTGGCAACGGCATGTGGAATGTGCCAACCTTGACATGTTTCTGTTCACCACAAAATGGAAAGACGTCAACACCACTGCTCTGTGTGAGATAATAAACGTGAAAACTCTTAAGGAGAAGCTTTCATTTTATTTTTTTTCAGTCTTCACAGAATTCCTTGACTGGATTAGGGACCCATAGCTCAGCTTTAGTTATTGGGAAGGACATGTCTTTACAAGAGCAAGGGGAACTAACTGAACTTAGACAAGATCATGGTTTAAAGCTAAGCTTTACTGACCTACCTTTGGACAGTATTTGGCTGAGTGCTGCAAAGGAGTTCTCCATTCTGTCAAACAAAACCTATTTCAAAATATCTGTGTGAGCTGAGCTTTTCAACCCTGACTGCTATAAAAACCAAAAACAGAGAGAGAGACTGAGAGCTGTTGAGGAAGTGTGTCTGCTCATCCCAGGATATCAGCTTTGTGTTCATCTAAACAGGCCCAGGTCACACAAAATAAGTAAATTAAGAAACCATTATTAAGCTAAAAACTGCCATTTTATAATGCTTTTCATTGGTGGTGTGCCATTGGATATTTTCTATGTAAAAACTGTGCCGTGGCTCAAAAAAGGTTTAAAAACAGTGGTAAAATGGAAGAGAAGATTCATGCGTTGCTCGAGGCTTCTGCCCTGATGAGTTGCTGACTGATGTTGAACTAAAGATACTCTTTCATTCCCCTATCAGCATTCTCTGTGATAAAACCCCACCCAGGCAGCCACGTGGCAAATGTGAAACTGTTTCTGGGCTGGGGTTTCCATAGTTACCAGCTGCTGTATACTTTAACTGGCAAACACAGGGTTGCACAAACACATAGGTGAGAGAACAGTAGAGTGAGAGAGCAATGACAAACAGCATTGATTTCTGTCCTTGCTGCTACCAGGATGAGGTGAAGAAATGCCCTTAATTTGCTCTAACAATTACCACTTCATTAGAGCAAACAGATAGTGTGGAGAACCACTGGCTTCCTTGGCACCAATACTATTGAGAATATATCAGTGCTATTGTGTAAGGCAAGACCTTTAGATAGTAGTCTGACTACAAGGTTTTGTACATATTAATTGACCATGCTGAATTATTCATGGTTAATGCAAATAATTATTAGAGAGAAACTGCGAAGAACATTACACAATTTAAAAAGAAATAGGGATTTTTTTTTGACTTTTTTTGATTTGTGATTGAAATAACTATTAAATAAATGAAAGAATGAATACGTGTGTCATGGTTTTTCATGTTTTCCCCATTTGTAATAAAGAAGTATTTAGAGCCTTGATTTAATGCTGAAATGTCTTTCCTTTCTCTGGCAGAACGATTATGTCATCGATTTGCCTCCCAAGGAGAGGAGAAGGCTTTGGTGTAAGAAGTGGAATAATGCAATATTCTCATGCTGCTATCTTGTGGCCGCCCTTGTGTATTACAGCTATGAAACTATACACTACAGCAGTGGCACCCAAACTTTTCACAGTCCCTGAAACCATGTACCCCCCTACTCCTGCACCTTTAAAAACAGAATAATGTAATGTCATATACAATGAAGCTCTACAGTGAAATTTGTGTCTGAATTGTACCTATCATCTTGAAGAATAATATAAGATTAAAAAAAAAAGTATAATAATCTGTAAGCACACACTCATCTTATTCAGAATGATCACTTGATTTATTTAATTGATTAGCCTACTGGCATTTTCATTGAGAAGCATTCTCTTTTATTTTGGAAAAGTGCACTGATTACTTAAATGGATTTCAGGTGTTGGTCTGCACCAGGCTGCAGGACTGGCAGAGGAGGCTACAGAGGAAAGAAGGAACTTTCCCACCACTTCTTTTTGATCATCTTACATCTGCAGGTGCACTAAAGCAAAGCTGCATTTGTCTTCCCAGGTCTTAACATGATGAGCAGGTAAACAATTGTATTGATACATACACAGATTATTTATTTGTTTACTGACTAGTCTAACGTGGCTTTTCAGATATTACATTGTAGTGGTCAAAGCACACCTTCATAGCAGATTTTGATACATTAGGCTGCATGTCCTTTACAAACTTTGCCTTCTTTCATGACAGAGCAGCCACCTGGAAAACAACAACGTGGCCCAGAGTGCAACGCTCCATTCGTACTCTGAGCCGTAAAAAACCCCTGGAGCCCGAAGGAGAAAACTCCAACTTCTGCCGGTGTCTGACCACCTTGGACCTGGTGGGCCTGGGTATCGCCAGCACACTTGGGGCTGGGATCTACATTGTCACAGGGGAGGTTGCTAGAGAGGTCGCTGGCCCAAGCATTATCATCTCATTTTTTGTTGCTGCAGTAGCTTCTATATTTGCTGGGTTGTGTTATGCTGAGTGTGCAGCTCGTATTCCAAAGACAGGCTCGGCCTACCTCTACTGCTACGTGAGTGTAGGGGAGGCGTTGGCCTTTGTGACCGGATGGAATCTGATTCTGTCTTACGTCATTGGTAAGTCCCCAGGCTGCACAAGAAGAAGAAAATGCTCTTTCATATCTGAACTTGGAGATTCTGTTTCGAGCTCCTTGCCAAGGCCAATGTTTAGGTTTGTGGAAGTGGCTCTATCACCACCTGTTGTGGTGAATTTGTAACAACGATTTCAAAGTTAAATTTGCTCCATGGCTTTTTTCCATTGAACATTGTTTAGCTGTCGTGTATTTCAGGATGTCCAGTTGTCTAAACTACTCTAATCAATATGATCTCGATGTCTGAGAACCTTCCCTCGCATCCCAACTCAGCGTGATGAATATAAATCAGCATGCAAATATGTTCTCAAAATACAAATGTGTGAAAAACTGATAAAGTTAACTGAACTTCTAAATTGCACCTATTCTGGGGTGTTTGTGGCTTGCGTCAGCATCTCTCATAAGTGGTTAAAGGAAGAACCATGTCATTGATTGCCAATGTTCATCAATTACATTTCTGTGAATCAAACTGTTAGTTTATTTTTTTAGTATGTGTCCTTTTTATTTTCAGGAACATCCAGTATGGCAAAAGCCTGGACCGGGGTTTTTGATGATCTGATAGACAACGTAATTGCCAAAACTCTAACAAAGTACATCCCAATGAATTCACCTGGCCTGGCTCAATACCCAGACTTCCTTGCTGCAGGGCTGATTATGATGCTTGCTGGTAAGAATTAACTTTTTAAGTAAAAAAAAATATATGAATATATTGTAAATGTAATAATAGATTAAATTTACAGGTCATTATGTGGTTTCAGGGACTTTGGCTTTTGGTGTGAAGGAGTCTACTATTGTGAACATAATCTTCACTGCAGTGAATGTGATAGTGTTGGTTTTTATCATTATTGCTGCATTCATAAAGGGAGACTTACACAACTGGCGCATCAAAGAAGTGTCATTTCTCAACACGAGTCAAATGCTGTAAGTTTAATGTGTTTTGTTTGTGTTTTTATTTTAAGCTCAAAGTATATTACTATGCGTTTAGACTCGGCAATTTTTTTTGTCTAGGTTGAGTGATTGCTAAAATATAGACTGCTGTTCAAATGGGAATGGATCACATATAAAATGTCATTTGCAACTTTATTTCTAAATCACAAAATTAGATGAAAAGCATCAGAGGAACTTACAAAAACATACTTACAAAAAAAAAAGAAAACCATGGATATGGACTAGAGGTGTGAATCAATTAAAAATGTAACTAATTAATTGCATGTGTGACCATAGTTCATGATTCAAAACACATCTTCTTTCAAATTTCTAAACACCCTGAATTAAGTAATTGCACAGGAATTGTCTTTATCCTGAACAGTTACATTTTAGAGTGGAAACATGTCATTGATTTTGTTTACACTAAAACTATTTTTGTTAAAGGCTAATATTTTTCTTCATGAAAGTATGACACCTTCTGCCGGCAAAATCAAACACAATAACAGAGTGCACAAAAATAAAACAAATCAAAATTTGGGAAACTAAGATGAACTACAGAAGCAAACATGTTTGGTATCAGTGGAGATGCATGCATCTGCATTAAAAATATGAATTATTGTATTTAGTTATGAGATTGTGGAATTTACTTTTGCCCTAACCGACAATTGTTTTTTGTGCAGTAATGACACATTGGACCACAGAATGTCTGACTTGGGTAAAGGCGGGTTCTTACCCTTTGGCTTCGATGGAACTTTGGCAGGATCTGCGACTTGCTTTTATGCTTTTGTTGGATTTAACTGCATTGCCACAACAGGTACCGCTGCAGAACCTTCCATTCTGTTACTCCTTGCTTTTTTGAGTTAAACTGGTCCCCATGATTAAAAGGCAGGCATCAGCTATCATGCATTTAAAAATTGTAATTTCCAGCAGCATTCAAACATTTACCATGCAAAATGGAAATAAATGGATTAAAAAAAAATGCTGTAATGACAAGTGTGTGTGTGTGTGTTGCAATTCACTGAATTCAAGTATATCCGTAATAAAAAACAGACAAACATTTATTGTTTAGTTGCAATTTTCTGCGCATTTGTGGTTACCTAATAATTCCATGATTGTATTTAGTTTTTATTGAACTGCTGTGATCTCTTTCACCAGGAGAGGAAGTGAAGAACCCACAGAAAGCCATACCATTTGGGATTGTGTTGTCCCTGCTCATCTGCTTCCTGGCCTGTTTTGGTGTCTCGGCTTCTCTAACACTCATGATGCCGTACTACCAGCTCGATAGCCACAGTCCCCTACCTGTGGCCTTTGAGTATGTTGGCTGGGAGCCCGCAAAGTATGTTGTGGCGATCGGATCCCTCTGTGCACTCTCAACAAGGTATTGTACCCTGATAATTTAAGGCTGCTTTTATATCTGGCTTTAATGAGCTGTACAGAGCTAAAATTCTCAGTTTGAAAACCCAGTCAGTTACAAGAGCGGCTCGTTTTCATCGCGCTGTAACTCAAATCAAGCACTTGTTCAAAATGAAAAAAAAAAATTCTATCAAAAAGAACCTGCCTCTCATTTTCCCCCTAAAGCTTAGTTCAGTGAAATACTGTACCATTGCATGCTGACTGAAGTTAAACTTTCCGTTTGTTCAAAAGACAGGACAATAGCTTCACATGTTTCCAGCCTGAAAATTGGAGATGGTGCCAAAAAGTTGAATTTTTATTCATCAGTTTTATAGTCATTTAAAATATGTATTGTTGAAAAAGAAAATAAACCCTGTATCCCAATTCATTGCATTTTATATATTGTTATTTTGTGTTTGTGCATTAGAAGTATCAGTACTCAGGATCGAAAGTAGCCAGAGCTAATTCAGTATTGAATCGGTTTTGGAAAAGTTACTAATGCACACATTTTCCTAATACTGTTATTGCGTTTTTATTTGGAGTGTCTTTTGGGAAACCTTTTGTTACTTTAGTAATTAATTGATGTCGTAACATTTTTGTTACCCAAAAGGATTTTTTGAGGCTAGTTGAAGTCATTTTGGAATACTTGGGGGGCGGATTCACTAAGATCTGAAATAAAGGGTGATAAACCAGGTGCGTCCCTATGTCCTTTGGTGACTAAGTTTCCTCATTTGCTGCGAGGAATTCTAAGATTGCAGCAATGATTGGTAGAATTGGTGGAGACCGCCTTATTTAAATGAACGATTTGCTTGTTCAACGTGGAGAGTTGAGGCTCACAGAAGCAAACATTGACATTAGAGGAAGTTAAATTGGAGACAGATTGACTTCTGTCTGCTGCAAAAACATTTAATAATGTAGAAAATTAAATAAGCAAATACAAATGTTTTTTTTAAATATTTTTATGTAAACAACTTTAAAACCTAATGATATTTTTTAATTTAATGTGGCTGCTCCGTCAGGTCCTGTAACTTTGCTCTGATCAGTCCATGAAAAATAGGCAGATTTGGACAGAAAACTGCCATTTATCCGCGTTAATGCAGCAACACAATCTGTCAATCAGTTGCACCATTTAAAGATGATTTACTGACCATCATTCAGAGTCGGCGCCAAGCAGCATT
Source organism: Gouania willdenowi (assembly GCF_900634775.1). NCBI lineage: Eukaryota > Metazoa > Chordata > Actinopteri > Blenniiformes > Gobiesocidae > Gouania > Gouania willdenowi. The sequence goes on from NC_041058.1 coordinate 28,974,985, forward strand.
AACTGGGGGGGCATTAAGAAAACTGCGGGGGTCACTCCCGGTCCGGACATAAAAAGAAGCAACGTGTAAGTCACATTACTGGTGAATTAAAATGTTATTGATGCATAAATAAATAAAAATCAAAGAATTGATGTTTCGTAAAACATGCACATATGTGGTGTAATAAATCTACAGGTGCATCTCATTTCTTATGATCAACTTCCGTGTGTGTTGACGGCTGCTGTTAGCGGTATTTATAACGTGCAAAATATTTTTTTACTATCTTAAAAAAGCTGTCATTTTTCATTTCTTGAAACCTCCAGCGCATCACACTCGGTCACGCTGTAGAGCTACAGGTACTCTATTGATGACAGATGATGATGCGCTGATCACTTCTGAATGCAGGAATAAAAGAAGTTTATAATATCAGGGGTAAAAAAAGAGAGATTTTAACTGTTACTTGGACAGAAAAATGTGACCGACCCTTCAAATCAACCTGTTACTTTGTTTATCAACAAAAGCGTTTCAAATTAAAAAATACGCTTTATCATTTTTACGGATTTCAGTGACATTTACAAGCGTGATGAAAACTCTATATTACGTGATTTCCAGTCGGCTCCCAAAAAATGTCATTATGGCACAGTCCGCCTCCTTGACTTCAGACTGCCTTCATTGACAAACTACGCGCTTTTGGTCAATTTACGCGCAGTGGGCGTGTCAGGCGCATAAAAAAGCATTTAAGTCCAGACCAAAGAACAACACGAGGCAAAAAAATTACAGATAGATACAAAAGGAAATGAATTTGATTTTTAAGTAAAAAAAAAAAAAATAAGAAAAAATTTAAAAAAGTAAATTGCATCTGTTTTTTTTAAAAAAAGGTTTTTTTTTTTTTGGTGTTAGAAATACCTATAATGTATGGCTGACTTTCCACTTTTTTTGGATCCTCCACAGTCTACTTGCAGCAATGTTTCCAATGGCACGGGTGCTGTTTGCCATGGCCAGAGATGGGCTACTCTTTAAGAAACTCTGCTATATCAGTGTCAGGCATACTCCAGTGGTTGCCACTCTGTCTTCAGGAGCAGCTGCTGGTAAGTTTGTGTTGGTAACTTAAACATTTGTCAGATTTTCCACGAGCTTTGTTTAATGCTTTAAAACATATCAATTTGATTGAATGCATTTACATTTTCTCTTCATCCAAAAATGTGGGGTTCACAAGAGATTCTAAATTTACTGTGTGCTTTTCAGTAAATTAATTGTGCTTTTGCTGATTATTGCATGCATTGTTTACCATTGCAGCTGTCATGGTACTTTTGCTTGACCTAAAGGCATTGGTTGACATGACTTCCATTGGGTTCATCTTTGCACACACACTTGTTGCAGTGTGTATTCTTATATTAAGGTATGTACCAATATCTGGAAAACATTTATTTTTAAAAAAATATTACAAAATTGTATAAAAACCTGGTTTAAAGTGATGGTTAAGTTGTTTTTTTTTGTTTATTTTACAATTCATCCATTAGAGGAATCTTTGTTAATCCAATATGGATGTACCTTTATTAAAGAAAGACATGACTTTCAACTTAAGTTTAAGAAAGCTTATAGATATTAATTGGACAAATACCTATTAATGTTAGATTCAAACATATCACAACAGTGGTGATGGTTAAAATGGGAGTAAGTGACTGAAAGCCCTCAGAGTTCATGAAATGTATAGAGGGCTGTCTTAGGCAGGGGAGGGCAGATTTCCCCGGCCACTTCGTCCTGCTTTTACCAGAGGATGCTGACATGTTCCCAGGTCAGCTAAGAGACATAATCTCTCCAGCGTGTCCTGGTTCCTTCCCAGTGTTTCCTACCATTGAGATCTGGCCTACTTCACCAGTAAGGCATCTGGAATACATTCTAATGAGGTGCCTGAACTTTCTCATCTGGCTCTTAAAGGAGCGTAGGGCAGGATTAAGAGATCAGACTCCATAGTGTAACTGCAGCTATCAGCCCAGCCACTGCGGCAACACGCATCAACTGTTTGTTTATCACGGAGCACAGCAGGTACCGTGGGTAGAAGATGAATACCCGACCGAACGCTGACAGGACCCCACGGCACCGGTCGGGTTCGGACAGATATTTAGAACTGGTGGATGTAGAATGGAGCACAATTTTATAGGAATACACCGTTGAAACATTACTTTTACTGCACAATAACATTGATTAACTTTGATACATGGATTATGTAAATAGATCCGATCTGTCTCTTGTGTGCACTGCGCCCCTGTTTGTGTTTCACTTCGCTTTTTACTTGTGCGCTGATCTGATGTTGATATTAATAGAATTGCTTACCACTAAAACAAACGTACATACAGGGCTTTAAATGAACACCCGCCAACCTGCCAATTGTGGGTAAAAATTTACTTTGGCGGGAAACATTGTAGCGTTACTAGCCATTTTGACTGAAGAATGAAACAAATACCACTGCGTCTGTATCGACACTCATAATGTAGTTTATTTTTGCTGGAAAATAATTTGGCTGGTGTAAAATGTGGTTGGCTGGTAACTTTAATAATCTACTAGCCATGTTGGCTGGTGATCTAAAAAGTGAATTTAAAGCCCTGCGTACATATGTAATTTCTTTGAGAAAGAAGAAGTTTTCACTGTTGGGTCAGACTCGAGGAGAAAACGCGGTCTTATCTACACTAACTGTGACATGGTTATTTATTTACTCTGTTCATTTACTGTTTACCGCAAGTCTGTTCTTCAAGTTTGCTCCCAGGAGTTCACAAGTACGGCGTATGCATACTTAGAATTCAAAAAACGACCATAAACTTCTTGAACATCTGAAACTAGTGCAGAGAAAACAACCTGCTCTTCAAAGACCAAAAAGCTCATCATTGACTCAGGGTTTCGGAGTTCTCATGTGTTCAGATGCGTCCAGCTACAGTATATCTAGTCAGATCTTCCGACCTCTTTTTTTCTGTTTTGATGATTAGCTATGGACTATTTGTGAATATGGAGAGTGTTTAATGTGTAATTAATTGTATTAAGGATTAAATAAGTTCACACTTCTGCTGTTGTATTTCAAAATTTTTTAGTTTTCTAAACTGTTCTTTTATCATTTTACATGTTCAAAATAAAGACGTCAATCAAGTATATAGTTCATAGTTGTATTTGTTGAGGATGTAGCGGAGAGACAAGTTATTCTATGTGGACATTTACGATTAACTGCCATCTATTTGCAGGTGAGAAGGTGCACAATATATAGGCTGCTTAAAATGGTTCCATTTTATAAATGTATATAAAGAGAAAAAACACTTTAAATCATAATACATTGAACTTGTATAGCACTTTTATGGACACTCAAAGACACTTTACATGGGGAATTAAAAAAAGCCCGTTTGAACAATGGGTTTTACCAATAGACAGTGTTGTATGGTCTTAAAATGCTATCCCTTGGGGGAAAAATACTTTGAAATATTTGACTTTTTATTTTCAGATACAAAGAGGACCCTGGTTTTGAGGACACATCAGAACCATTCACTGTAACAGGGTTGCTTAAGCCCCCATCTCGACCTACAAAGCGCACCTCTAAAAATGTCAATGTCATCATTATCATTATCTGTAAGTTTTTCTTTCTACCTGAAGTTGTACCTTTGACAGCTGATTTCCAGTGAATTTAGCATTGTTGTCAGTTAATTGACTTTTGACAACATCATCAGATCTTATTACAAAATGTATTAGATGTCATTCATTTACAAATAGTCTGAAAATGTTAATATTCCATCATGATTCAGTATTTTTAGTGGTCATTCTGAGCGTGATCATGTCTGAGGCCCGAAGCTCGCTCCGCAGGAGAGAGGTGTGGAGTGTCCTTTTCGTGACCATCCTCATTGTGATCTTTATTCTTGCCGTCATCTTGATCTGGAGACAGCCACAAGGAACAACTAAAGCTGCATTCATGGTAAGCCAGTAAAGTTATGGTTTTTATAAGTTCAGATTTATTTATAAAATGAACAATACTCATTAAATATTTTGCAAGATTATAGCAGGAGCTGTTTTACATCTCAGGTCCCATGGCTTATCAATGCAGCCACAGTTACAGAGGTGCTTGTTTTTGATCAAATCTAATCAATCTTTATTTATAGAAAGCACTTTTCATACAATAAAATGCAGCTCAAAGTGCTTTTACTAAATTGAAAGAAATAAAAATAAATAAAACACACACCCCGTACAAACCCTGTCCATACACAGGTTAAAGTAAGGACAATGGCACATGCATGGGTACAGAAGATCTAGGTAAGGAGACATCACAAGGAGCCATCTGCACCTGGAGCAGAACACAGACCGTGGGCACAGGGCACTGAGAAAGAGCCCCCAGCACGGTAAAATGGGGCGACCGTGGCTCAGGTGGTAGAAAGTCGTCTTCTGATCGAGAGGTTGGGGGTTCGATCCCAGTACCTGACTGTGTCGAAGTGTCCTTGGGCAAGGCACTGAACCCTAAGTTGCTCCCAATGGTCGACTAGCGCCTTGCATGGCAGTCCTGTCCCATTGGTGTGTGAATGTGAGAGTGATTGGGTGAATGAGCTGATATGTAAAGCGCTTTGAGACTGCTTCAGTGTGGTGATAAAGCGCTATATGAATCAAGTCCATTTACCATTTAAAATAGCAGAAGCCATTTACCATCACTGAGGGCCACGAGACAGTCAGCACTACTGCAGCCACGGCCCATCACAGCCCCCAGTGCAGAGGAAACACTAGGATAGTAATCCTAAAAGATAAAACTATTTTTTAAAAAAACCCCATAAAAGAACAAACCTAAAACTATAAAAACATTTTTGTTTTCAGATAAAAGATAATCCTAAAATGAATAAATAATGAGTTAAAATCTAATTTGAAAAGGTGGATCTTAAATGTTCTTGTGTCTGTTCTTGATGTATTGTAACTCATCAGATCATATATTGGAGTAATGATTTTCAAAGGTAAAAAGCAGACATAAAAGGTTATGCAAGCAGGACACAAATGTATACATTGATTCCAGAGTAAAAATAATCTACCAAAATAACAAGGACGTAAAGTTCCTAAATCACCATTGTTTGCTGATGCTAGATAAAGACACACCATACATACTGCTTCCACAAAACATTTTATGTCATGACCATCATATTGTAAAATTTTGCAATTCAATGTTTTTCATGCACTGCTGGTATTTTTGAGAATGACTATTTATGAATTAATAAACAGTCTCCTTCACCTTTAGCATGATTGGCTTACAAGTATAACAAGAAGGGATGTGCTGAGCATTGATAAATAGGGCTCGATGGTGCATAGCTGCCAACTGTGAGAAGACTTCTCAGGATGGAGGTACGTTAGGCCTATAGGGTGCCTCTGGTCCCCAAACCCCATTGAGAGTTGGTGTTGTAATCCCAAAGATTTTCATCCGTCAGGACACACCTGTCTCGAGGCAGCCAGCTGCTGTCACCAAGCCTGAGTGCATATGTGTAACAATTTGATAGTTTTGTATTGATGTGCGAAGAGTAACTCACACTAATGATTTCATCAGTATGCTGCTACAATTTCAGCAAACCAAAAAATGGCTGCTTTGTGCAAGGAAAATTTACAATTATGTAGGTCACTGTCAACATTGTATGGATAAAATGCATTATTCCCTATTACGCATTTTTCAAGAGTTTAAAGGGGACATATCATGCTTTTAAATCCTTTCTTTTCAGATATAAATCATACAGTTGTGGTCTATATAAAGCAGAACTGCAATGCTTGGGTCTGAATTCCTCATTATTATAGCTCCACCCCTTTTCTGATGTGCTTCTGAGAGCAACTTGTTTTGGTGCGGTTTCTTTAAATGCAAATGAGACACTTCATACCCCGCCCCCTCTCCAGGTTGCAGAGTCCAGAGTTCAACTCCACCCTGTTCGGCCATTTTTTATAGTTTGATAGAAGAGATACGATTATGTAGCAGCGCAGAAAATGTTTATTTACACGTTATTTACAAAATGTCAACAACAGAAGACTTGTCCATCCAGCCTTACATGTTCGAGTCAGAGTCGGACCTGGCAGAGCGAGATGAAAATGAAGATGATGAACCTGCAGAACCCTAACAAGTGAGCTAATGCTAGCGCCAAGCTAACATCACGAAATGCATTTTAATACAGTCTTTTCACAAAAATGGCAAAATGAAATGACTAATGAAAACTTTAGACTTAAATTAAATCACGTAGGCCATATCACCAAGGATCTAAAACGAGCACACAGTGCTAACATATGAAGACGGTGCAACTGCTAATGCTAACAAAACGATGACAGGGACGTCTTATCATCACACTTTTTAGCGTTATTTACAGCTTACCGAAGTGCTCTGTTCGTCATCTCCAAAGATAGAAGGAATTGAACCCTCAATCAGACAAAGTCTTTGGGCAAATCCTTCTTTATACTGGCGGAGGTTGCTGAAGCAGTCATCCTTGAAGTGCTTCGCGCACACAAAAATGACCTTACCCACAGATGTGGGTACATTTCTGTGAAAAATAAAACTCAACCAGGACCTTCGAAAAGGTTCTGATGCTGGGAGACGGTGTAATGAAGCGTGTGGGTTACTACATCCAACAACCCAACATTTTGACTTATCCTCTCGTAATTTCGGCATCCTTGAGCTTGGACTACAAAATAAAAGTGAGAAATAAAAATGGCGGATTGCTCGAAGTGTTGGACCTGGAGTCGATGTCCTAATTTAGCAGTTCCGCTGCAAATACTGTGACGTTATTGTTAAAAAAACATAATAGAGAATCTAAAAATCGAAACAGATTGAAAAATGACCAAAACAGAATATAAAGATCACCTGAAGAGACTAATTTGAACTTTTCTGTGCTTCTAAACACTAAATATACAACAAAATGCATTTAAGGGATAAAAAAGTGGATTTAGCAAGTGTCTCTTTAAATGAGGCAATTGCACAATGCTCTGTAGCACTTCCATTCTTCTTCTTGCTTCTCTCGACGAGGTCAGTCGCACTCTCTGTTTCTCCCTCCCTTCCGTCTTATCTCTCTCCCAGCTACCTGCTTTGTCAGGTCTTGTGAAACTAACAAGAGCCTCTCTCTGCAACTCATCCAAAACCGGAATAATGGAATTAATTAGTTGGTCTCTCAGTGCTATCGATCAGATTTTTTCGACGCAAAGAACCAGGGGTGGTGACCCCGCATGTCCAAGCGGGACGTTTGCGGCTGGATACACACTTGACCCTTGGAACAAGTGGCGAGTTGTGTGTCTGTCCATCCTTTCCGTGGAAGACGTGGAGGACATCTACATGATTGGAATAATGATAGTAGGCATGCTGCTGATCGGAGCTGGTGGCTTCCTAATCTATCGAAAAGTCCGTACTACGCTGGCGACTGTTTTGGAAAAGCTGCCAGTGATTTCTGAAGGATGTAGCAGGGCTCTGAACACTCAGACTCATGTGTTGATCGATATCAAAAGCAAGCAAGAGCTGCTTTTGGATCGTCTACGCGTTATGGATAACAACTGGGAGAAGTTCGAGACCCGGCTTGGAAGTGGAAACTAGGCCATTCATTGGATTACAGCAGAGAGACCCAGGACAGAAGGCTATTGGAAATTAACATAGCCTGTATCAAATCACATTGCTTATCTCCCTTTCGGCTCCCCAGCTGCCAAGGCTAAAGCCAAGGTTGTCTCAACTCTTATCACCAGGAAGTTTCTGCAGACGGCGGCTCTTACCCCCCACTCCCTCCCCCCGCTCCTTCCCTACATTCCTCCTGGAACTGTTGATGCTGAACTTTTCCACACGTCATCTGGTTGTCAGTAACGCAGCTACAGGTCTTCAACTTCAAATGCCTCGTCGGCCATCTTTCCCCACCTCCCAACCGCAGCTGCATGGAGGCGTGGTTGCAGCACGCCCATGTCCCCAAACGGCTGGACTCCTGTTGTTCTTCCCACCTGACCCCCTCCCCCAGCCAACCTCCCACCCAACCCTTCCTACATGCCTTGTCTCGAGTTGTTTGACTGTGTCATGCTTACATTTATGTTTGCAGAGGCGTTTTTTTTTTCCTGGTTTCACACTGCTTTCTCAGTTTAGGGAAATCAGTTTCAAACTGGCAGTTTTTTTTCCCCTCACCCCTCCTCTCCTCCTGTTATTGATCCCTTTTTCACCTAAATATGTGGGCGCCGCAAATGGCTGCTCCGGTGTGTTGATGTGTCTCTCACTGCAACTACCTAGTCAAATTCCTCGTATTGTTCTAAACTGTACCTGGTCAATAAAAGATTCTGATTCTGATTACAGCTTCACATGCAAGGATAAATCTGTATGTGAACAGTAATTCTGGTTACATTCAGAACACTTAATTAGTTCACATCTTAATTTCTGCTACAGTTTTTGGTTTCTCATTACTTTCTTTGTCTAATGTTGTATGGTTTATTGTAAATGAAGAAAGGCATTTAAAGTCCTAGTTGCATGATAAAACAAGTACATTTGAACCGAGAACCCAAAGATAATTTTGCTATGACATCTATGGTCAAATGTTTTTAGTATAAGAGAAAATAAATAACATTTCTGTGTTGTCGTCTGCCTGTGAAATCAGCTTTTTCTGTATTGTGACATCATAGAGGGGACTCGACTTGGCTGCCCGTTTCTGGCACACTGAATTGACATTCAAAGCTTTGATTGGGCCATGCCTGGTATCAGTGGATAGGTCTGACCCTGCTAGAAGTCATGGTCAGCGCTCAGAGCCTGAGTCCAACCTAATGGGAGAAGCAGTGTTGAGACAGCAGGCCTCCTTTGCTTCGACGCTGCTTCTGTATTTGCGCCAATGTGCACAGACAGAAGCTGAAATGTTGGCTTTATTTAAATGTTTCTCTTATACTACAATTAATGATATTGATCATTAGATTCTCTATTTTCTATTAAAATTAACTTGTTGTATGCCTCGGACTTTAAGAAGATTCACATTAAATTTAAGATTTTTTTCTTGTTTGTCGACCCCGGACCTGTCATGTTTCCATTGCCGCCACACATTGAGTAAAGGGGTTTATATTAGTGTTGGGACAATATAAAAAAAAATCTAATTAGAGACAGTAATTGATAAATATTGTTGTGTGATTAATTTAGATTAATCAAGATTAGACACGAGAAGCAATGTTTTTCCAATTTAAATGGATTTTGGTATGACTGTCAATGAAAACAATAAATGAGCTTAAACAACAAAATAGTCTTATTTTCACCAGTGAGTGATATTTTTTATTCATACTGTACATTATTTGATTGCATTGTTCACAAAGCAGAACTTAAATTTAAGTAAGCTACATTCATGCTTTTCTGCATTTAAAAAAAAAAAGAAACTTTCAAAAACATTGGTTTTTGTGTATTAAGATAAAAAACAACACTTGAACACAGTGCAAAACAGTTGGCATGAAATAAACATACCAACTGATGAAGCTGATTAATTTTGTTTGAAGTAGGCTTTCTATATAGCAGTTCATAAATTGGGTCAGTCGATTCTATCTGTTGCAGTGCTTCTAGCCCCGCCCACATCCTCTACCACCGAGGGTCAACTGTCCACTACAATCATTTTTCCAGTTACTTTGTTTTTGTCATTCATTGACATTCATTTTGGCTCTGAACCCTGACATCTTGAGTGTTGGAGCAACACTGCCTGCTCGGAGCATTTTAGAGCTAGCACTGTCCGAGTGCACGTGCTAGCGGTCCATGCTAGCCGTAACATAATTAGCGTTGAGGTTGTAGCGAGGGCTGCAACATTTCCGGTGAACTAAAATGAATATCCCAGGTTCTCCTGTAGTCTGTGCATCAGTAATATGGGTATACTGGGAACTTGTGAAAAGAGAAAACTTCCACACTGTTTGAAATGCAAAAAAAGTTATTCTGTAATTAATTAATCGCAATTAACACGTTAAAGTCCCAGCCCTAGTTTTTATATATTTACGTATACAGTTTGTCCTTTTGTTGGCTGCGGTAATCCAAGTATACCTCCTGATTCCTGACTGTTCATAGGTTACTGGTGTGCCCATAATTCCCGTCCTAAGTATCTTCATTAACACATACCTAATGGTTCAACTGGAGGGAGAAACTTGGATTAGTTATGCTGTTTGGATGGCAGTAGGTAAGAATCTTTTCAAATAAACAACACACCCATAAATGACTAAATGTGTCATCAGTATTTATTATTTCTGAATAAATGTTCTGTAAAGTGCCACGTTGTTTTTTTCCTCAGGCCTGATCATTTACTTTAGCTATGGGATACGACACAGCATCCAAAAACGACGGATTGCGAGTGCTCCTGCTGAGATAAACATTGATAATGTCAACAGCAATAATGCCGATTCTGCTGCCTGATGCATTGTTTTGACATGCAGAGTTTCTTTGTCATTGATTTTTAAGATGGTCAAGGAATCACCTTGAAATCATTTTAATGCAATAAGAATGAGAGTGATCTATAACTTAATCTCTCATTTTTAATCTTTAAAAAATGTGCACTGATTTACAAATGATTTTCAGTCATTTTACTTTGCAGCTATTGTATTTGTTATTCAAAATGTGGCAAAAATATTTTTGATTTTAAGAATATAACAGTGGTGCTTCCCTTTTAAATATTGATGTTTGATGTAAAAGATGAAAATAATAAATTGTAATAAAATTAAATGAAAAATCATTCTTTCAACATTGTGTTATTGTTAAAAATACAGCACAGTTACTGTATATCATCCATCCATTTATTTTCCGACATGCTCACTCTTTTTCATGGTCGCTCTAGGCAGGGGTACACCATTGACAGTGCACCAGTCAATACCTTGAGAAAACCCACAAACACAACACACACACTCCATACAGAAAGGACCCAAGTGTCACAATGGGGCTTGAACCCAATAACTCCTTGCTGTGAGGAGGATGTGCTAACCTAATATGGCACATTTTAAGATGTATTGGAAAGAAACAAACAGTCCCCCTTGAGAAACACACGAAAGTGGAGAGAGAACTCATTTAACAGGAAGACACTACCAGTAAAACAAGCTCAGCAGTTGAGACATTATGTGTAGAACAGTTTAATTGAATAGAATGGAAGAGAAAAACACAATTGGTCCTAAACTGGTTGGATTGGGAAGGGCAGATTGACTGCTTGGAAGCCAGGATACCTTCAGAAAAATGAGAGGAGAGAAAGCAGACGCCGTGACACGTCATGGCAAAACTAGGAAGAAGTCTGCATGAGTAAAACAGTGAAAAAGGACCAAACCCTTCATTCTGTAAGAAAATATATATATTTTGTTATTTAACCCTCTACTTGTTCAAACAAGCACACACAGAACACGCCAAGCTAAACTTAATCTCTATTGTGTGCATATTTTTTTTCAAACACATGTACGCTGGTTAAGCTAATTAACATGGTGTTCATTAAAGCTGCAGTAAGTAAATTTTTTGGCATCATTTGGTCATAAATCCATAAACATCATTGAGCATATGGAAATCAAAAGTGTTCTGAGTGGAAAGTGAATCTATTCTCCCTCTCCTTGCTCTGTAAATTAAGTTTAAAAATCCAGAAGCATGACATTGGATGTTAGCAATCAGAGATTTTTCTACAAACACGTGTGCTCCATGGGTGGTTTGGGCGTTATTATTGGCTGCTCGACTGAAGTCCGGTGCATTCACGTACCAAATGCAATGACGGACGTTCCAGCAAAAGTCTCCATCGCAGCGTTAGACACAACAGTTACACAGCAAATCAGGCGGAAAAAGGCAGACTGATATGGAGAAGCAACAGAATAAAGGCACAAACATACTGTAGGGTGGATGAGCTGTGAAATAAGGGTTACTGAAGTCTTGTCAGAATTCGCCTTTTATTGCTGAACAGAGGAGCAGGACAATCGCACACAGTGCTCTTACACACCATCCACACTGTCAGCACATGAACTAACACACTCCTTTTCCTCCGGCCCACACTTATTAATCCTCATTCTACTCCCGCCAACCACGAACTAATGCGAGAGTGACGACAAAAACAAAAGGAAACGTCACAATCACATACATTAATTCAGGGCGGCAAACACACACGGAAACACCCGAGGTGGCAACCCAGACATGGCAACACAGAACAACATTAAGGCTGGATTCACCAGCATCACAATACTCTGGAGGCATAGACTGCTTGGCATCCTCCCAGATCCCCGTGACTGTGCAGGGTCTGCCGCACGTACTGGTGTCAGAGGGAGAGTGATAACAGATGGGATAAATCACGTGTAAACCTGAGGGAAGCTTATTCAAGGTGAAATTATTTTACAGTCTGGATGGAGAGTGATGGTTGTCATTCTGCCCTGAGCACCAGCTGAGATCACAGCCACCTCTGACTTCTCTGGCGGGGACGGGCTGAAGGCCTTACAGAGTGATACGTGTGTTCATGTCAGAGTCTCTAAAACACCAGAAAACTCTCCACTAACACAAGATCAAGTACCTACATTTGTCACTAACCTCTATTGCAGGGCTATTTAACTGGCAGCCCACGTCCAAAACTGGCCCATCTATCCAGAGTTACTGAATAAATTGTTTAATGTCCATTAAAACAACAGGTAATATCTTCTATTAAAGGAATTCCTCTGTCCGATAGGCTTGCTTGTTCTCTGGTGGCTGTTCCCGTGTTAAATTAAGTTTTGAGTGCCATGTTTTTTTCTAACTCTCTAACTGTGCAACAGGCTAAGTTTTTTGTTGTCACTGTCCGTGTGTCTTCATTGTATGGTTGTTTATAGTTTAGTACTCAGTCTGTCTGGATAATTGGATTATGGGTTTACTTGATTTTTGCCTATTTCTCTGTATACATTTATTTCTATTGCTTTGATTCTTTCTTTTTCCCATTGATTATTATTTTCCTATTGCTGGGTGGTATTTACTGTTGATCTTTAGGGCCTGACAGGAACTGTGGGCCTTTGGTGCGTGGCAGCCAGAACCCCCTCTTCTGTGCAGTACCACTCACGTTTGATGTCCTTGGTTTGGTGTGTCACGTGGTGTTTTAGGTTGTGCCCTTCTCAGCTGGCTGCCTCTGTGAGACCAAACCCCTGCTCCATGTATAGTTATTTCTTTTTGTTCCTCCCCAGCAATATCAAATCCACCTGGCTTTAATGATTGCCATCTTCTTTTATTTAAACAATTTATTAAAACTTTGTAGTGTGGGAAATCCCTCTTGACCTATGACCCTGCAGGTCGCGCAAGCACAGTTTAAGAGTGTTAAAAAGCTTTAGCCTAGCAATGTTTTGTATGACGCCAACTACGCAGAGAAGTCCGCGTGGTAGTAAAGTCTGAGCTTTGCATTTAATGGGCATGGCGGACTTCGCTTCGCGGGTGTCTGCCAGAGTATGTTTGAGCCTTTAGGTTAGGGATGCTGGGGTGAAATTGGTCAGGGGGCCAGATTTTTTCAAGTGAGACTTCAGGGGGCTGAATTACTGAAAGACTAAACACTGACTCAATACATCAATATGCTGCTTGAAATGATTCATGAAGGCCTACACATCAAAAAGAAATTGCATTGGCACCACAATAGCCTCACAATGAGGCCTACAATTACATATCAGCCTAAAGCAAGTTACCCTAAAAACATAACATTGTCCTATCCATGCAAGTAGCCTACATTTATACATAAGAAATGCAACAAAATAGACAAAACACATTTCCTATTTATAACAAGTGTAAACTGTAAATTCCTTTGATCATATTTATTGAAGCATGAAAACATGTCAATGCATAATTAGGCCAATTAAAAGAAGGAATTGTCTATTGATACTGAAACGTACGGTTACCGAAGTACATGGCGTTTTAGGGTTAGGATTAGGTTTAGGTTTTGGTTTAGGGTTAAGTTATAACCCAATATCGGAAAAACTTTTAGGGTTAGGGTTAAGGTAAGGGTTTAGTCTTAGTCACACAACCTAAACTGACCGTGACCTAAGCTGGCCAAATAGAGGCGCTGCATACGGATAGAATGTCTGAATATTGATATGTCAACCATACGGATAGCCACTGCCTTGCTTTATTGTAATCATCTCATGTAGAGATTACAGGAATAGTCCATTCAAGGTGATAGTCCGCTGTTTTGTCCGAACCGCTGTGTCGGATTGTGTCACAAACACAGTGTTGCCAGATTTGTGGTTCGTGTTTGAGCTGTTCTAAGATGTGATTGGGCTGGAAATTGTCAATTTGATCTAGCAACACTGATTTCCAATTTCACAAATGTAGAAAATTTGAACGGTGCAATTTTCGCTGTGTTTATAAGACTTACTGTACATAGACCACAAACAAACGACTGGATGGTTTTATTTCACATTTTGTGTGCTGGTGGGCACAAAAAATTAAAATATTAGATTAAAAAAAAAAAAACTAAATAAAATTTTCTCCCATATCAACCACTTTAGGTTTAGGTGTTACCGCTGTGGGATGGTGTCATTTTAACCAAATGACACCATAGAAAAGTCTATACTGCAGCTTTAAGAGCTACAATATGAGCTGTTTTATTTAGTTTTTTTTCTGCTTTTTCATTTCAAGAAAAAATTGTATTGTGCAAAGTGATAGCATAATCATACATACATAGTATAGTACATACAAATACATTGATGCTGCAGAAACATATGCACATAAAAAATGCAAAACTACACACTAAGTACAAACACTACAGTCACTTGGCGACTCCAGCTGTTATGTGGCCTTGCACATTTTTAAAGCTTTATTACCCCGTCAGTCTCTGGGGCTCACCTGCACAGCTGCCATCCCCAACATATTCAAAATAAATCCATCAGAGGCACTTAGAAACACAGACATGTCCAAACCTGCCTTGTTAGATGCTCCAGATTGGCCAACCTGAAGTGCAGATGCCTGTGACCACCCTACGCCCTGTAAATGTGGAGGTATTGTGATTAAAGCATGATTGGCAGCACTGTTATTAATGCTAACCTGAGGCACATATGCAGAGAGGTGGACAGGGGGCAGGCGGCAGGGTGTGCCAGGCCGGTGACACGTAGAGGCTAATTCACTCTGACACGCCATCAAAGCAGTTGCCAATTTTCCCAACTCCACGACAACACCTATAGGCAACACACACCTTTCCGCTAATGCACTGGAGAGGAAAGGCGAGGAGAGAAGGTTACCTTCCAACAAGAAGCAGACACATTTACACTTAAACACAGATTTCTCCACTTCAATACAAATGTGGCATTTCCTGCAAACCATTAGAGCTCTGTGTACTTTGAAGCACATCATTTGAATCTCCAGACCTGTAAAAAGGTCTTACATTTACTACTTAGAGGCAGAAACTTGAGTGAGGGTTATTTTCAAGACGTTTCCTTTTGCAGGTAAAAGCCTTGAAGCGAATGTTTCCTCGTAACTAATACTTACACGTGTCATGGGTCAACATGTCGTTATTAAACGCCAAACTGAAGTGACGACAGCCCTGCATATAAAATGTACATGTATTAATACATCACTCATCTAGAGTTGGATTTCATTAATGAACATAATTTCTTATAGAATATTATCACTTCCAGAAAGATGTAAGAACAATTTACTTCCCTTTAAATTTAATATATAGAAAAACTAGATGTTTTGTAATCTTAATGCAGTGATTGATTGTGTCATAGCGAGCATGTGAGCATCCATCCATTGCGTTGGTTCTTACGTTTTTTAATGTCTGAGCTGTTTTCTTGAACAATGAGTACCTCCTTGTTTTGCTGTGTTTGAATGTTTGTATGCTCATTTGAATCCTCTTGGTTGCTTAGAGCAATAAATGACAATTAAGATATTTATCAATGAATCCCTCACATTCTATCATCTTCTATAGATTATTGATCAGGTGGAAAAATGAGCACTTGCTCAGTTGTATAGAGAATATATATGATTAGGACGTTGCCTATTGTTCTTAAAATTTGTTTACCCCCCCCCCCCAAAAAAAAAAAAAACAAAAAAAAACAAAAAAACACCCTGAACTTTGGAATTACTTTAGTGCAGTGATTCCCAACTTTGGAATCACTGCACTAAAGGTAAAATTATCTGCAATATGTACAAATATGAGATACTCCTACTTCTCCTGCAGAGGGCATTGCTGAATTACATAAGACCTGCTATCTAAATATACATGTAATGAGTATAGTCAAAATAATTCAGGTACAGGTTGAATTAGAACTTAAATGATCAAAGCTCAACATTTCTAAGAACAATTTAAACCACTATTAATACGCAACAAAATTCTTCACCAGATCAAAAATGTAGTGAGCAAAACTTCCCTGAAATATTTATTTAACAGAAAGATTCACAGTGATCACAGACCAATGAGAATAAGGTGCAAAAAACTATTTATGGTGTTATTACAATCCTTCACAAATGGGATGTTTATGTGAATAATTACAAGGACCCGTCACTGTCACAAGTTTGGCCCAAAGGCTTCTACTGTAGATATATTTATCAGAAGATCTGTGCTTAGGAAAATGTCTTATTAAGCACCATGTTCTGTTTATTAAGATAGGCTTTATAGAGGTGGTGGGCTGCTCCTAATAGGGAGCAAAAAGTCACATTAGTAATTGACAGAGTATGTATGTGTGAAAATTTCTACATCTTCAAAATTTGAGCGAAGCTCCATAAAGCAATACTTTAGTGTTTTCACCTTTGAATAACCACCAGACTGAGTCTGAACCGTAAATGAAGAATGTGCAGAAGGTCTGCTGAACTCAACCTAATAAGGGACACAGTAAGAACACAAACGCATCCTTAAGACTTCAGTGAAATTAATGCAAATTTAAGAAAATTAAAAAAGGAAAAATATACTGTTAACACATGGCTAATAAAAACATACAAATACAATACATTTACAAAAAACAGTAGTGTTTGTAGTGAGTATTTAAAGTGACAAAAAATCTAATTCTTATTTGTAATACTGTTGAGATGTTGAAGTTTGTGAGACCTTGATTTTCTGCAGCAACAGCAATGACATAGCGTAGCCTATTGTTCTTACCTATGACCAGGGTGCAATTTGTGGGAAAACCAGAGGAGGAAGTCATTTTGAAAAAAATTTTTATTCAGAAGAATTGCCACTCAGCAGCAGGCCCACAGTATAGGGCAAATATGAAAGCTGCTGTTTCTTAACTAAACCTTAGACTTGGGCTACATAATGTAGGCGGTGAGACTATTTTGAACGTGAACTGAACCTCTGCATTTGCATATATATATTTTTTTTCTCATGTTTTTAAATGTGCCAAATTAAAATGTCCCTGCTTCAACCACATTTTTGCGGGTGAGAAGGAGGCAACATCTGGTGAATTTACAAAGAAGAAAAGTAGATCGTTTACTGTGGACACATTGGCCCCTATTTTGAGCAGCACGACGCAGCCCACACAGCGCACCTAGAGGCCCAGTTGTGTAATTACTCAAAGTGTGGACAGAAGTCGCGTTGTCCCTGGAGGAGAGGTGGGGCTTTGTGCTCAGGATTATTCCCATGTAAATCAGCTGCATGGCTCAAACTTCTTTGTTATTCAGGACCGTGGTTCAGTAAGATAAGGTCTTTGTGCGCTGCTGTGTGCCTGAGTTGCTTTGGGTGACAGCACAAACAGATTGAACACAGACTCTGTGTATTTTGGTTGTTCATAATGTGCTATGCAATGGTGAAAACACATTTGGTGGGGGACATCATTTTTGTCCCTACCATGGATAGAAATAATTCAGCAGAGGGTAGGAAGAGTACACAAGAGAAGGGGAAATCCCCACCTGCCTATGACTAAAAATTTAATTAATTTATTATTTTAGTAACAATGAAATGTGCATTTGGTCACTGTTGTCTGAAGGTTTACTGGTTATTTCTTTAAAGACATGTCAAGCACAGCTTTTTTTAGCCACAGTCCAGAGCTTTCAGGGTCATGTGCTGATCTCTGGCCTGAGGTCGGGCACTAGCATTTAGCTCGACATTTCAGAAGGACTTCAACTTTCATCAAAAGAAAAGGTCGGTGATGCTGTCCTGTCAGGAGGAGATCATGAAGTTTAACCCTGGAATAAAAAAATAGGACAAGGATGAAAGGTAAAAAAATGTCTTTGAGTAAATTTGTTAAAGGGATCCTCCGCTGTTTTTACAAATGTGGCCTAAAACCTTTGAAATGTCCTTATTAGAAGATTTATGTCTAACAAAATATATTATTTTGCACCATATCATAACTTTTAAAAATGTGACTACTTCACAGTTTAAGAGCCTGTGCACCACCATGTTTAAATTACGTCATTTCAACATGGCGGCGCACAGGCACTTAAAAGGTAAAGTTTAATAATAATTAATATGCATATAATAGGGACATTTTAAAGGTTTCAGGTCACATTAGTAAAAACAGTGGAGGATCCCTTTAAGAGTGCACAGAACAGTTTTCCAAAAATAATTTGATCTATACATTGTCAGACCTGCAGGCAGGGAAAAAAAGTGCATATCTGTGGGTCCATTTCCCTTGTGGGCTGTTTGAGATTTATATCAATCCCATAATCAGACAAATCATCATTTTGTGCAACTTTAGCCATAATTCTAAGCCGTTTGTCAGAAAACAAATACACCTCTACTTGTGTGACAGTATTGCTCTCTAATCTCCAGTGATGTGCCGTCAGGGTAAGCAAAATAGGCCATGCCTACCCAAGGGTGAATTGATATTTTGATTATTTGTTTTAATTATAATATAATTATAAATTATTTATTTTTCCATTTCCAATAGCCTACAGTACCTATAAGTTTGAAAATGTCCGCATTTTGTGCGTTTCATAGCCCAAATTACTAAACAGCGCTATTTCCTGGAACAGCTGCACAGTCTAACTCCGCTGTATGGCAGAGGGAGGGGGAGGGGGAGGGCCCTCCCCTCCCCCTCCCCTCCTCCCCTCCTCCCCTCCCCCCCTCCCAAAGGCACGTTGCAGCTCTGCCTCTGTTCCCATTATGTGTTTTTACGTGTTTGCGCATGCGCAGTCAGGTCTCCAAGATGACAACCATTTATGTCCAAAGGCAGCTCTCTACGCTGCCTTTGGACGTAACCGCGCTATGCTAAATGCTAAACCTAAGTTCACAGTACATTAGTGAATTGATGCCATGTGACCGCTGCTGCTACGTTCTCTAGCTAGTGGGCGGGATAACACTACAGACGGGATGACAGCGCTAGAGACGATAGAGAAACATTTTTTGAGGAAAAACAACAACTTTTAAAAGATGGAGACCAACACCTGAGCTACCAGACCTTCAGCAAAGGTAAGATCAGAAAATGTTTCATACTTTTCACAGTGAATGGAACAAAAGGAAGGATTGGCTTTGTGGATGCTCCTCACTGAGGCTGTTCTAAGTTGTCATTTTCTCCGTGTTTCTATGTTTCTAACACAAACAACGGATGCGCTGTCGTGTCATGAAATATATCTTGTTGGGAGATTTAATATAGCCATATTAAATAATTGTTTATGTTTCTTTAATGGTGTTTATGATGTTGATTTTGTTAGATGGCTAAATGCTTGTTTATGTGGATCTTGTTGGGTTTTTTCTTTGTTATTATTAATTTTATATTTTGATAAGCGCATTGAGATGACTTTGTTGGAAATTACGCAATACAAATGAAGTTGAATTGAATTAACACTTGCCAGCACAAACATATGAAATTGTCATTGGTGGTCTCGATTTGCAAAGTGCCTACCCAACCCTAGTGGTCACGGCACATCACTGCTAATCTCCTTCTTTTAGTTTAGAAGTCAGATGATAGATATACAGGCTTCCTGCCAGGGTACACAACTCTTGTGCCTGATGTCAACTAAAATGGGCCTCAGCAAACCCTGTAAGGACATATTGATATAAAGGTACAGAACAAATATTATTCATCTTCTATTCCTTGATCATAAACCATCAAAACAAACAGGATTTGTGTAAGGTGTGACCAAGACATTTGCTATGGCCTTGTTTTAGCCGAATACCATGTGTTAAGACTTACCCATGAGATGATTTCATTACCCTGTGATTAAATCTATTTTAGGATATGAAGTTAACCTTCCATTGATTTTGATTTAATATGTGAAATTTTAAAATTGAAATAGTTTAAAAGACTAAATATGAGTTGATGATGGATTTCCTTTGACTGCTGCTCTCAGTCTTTCAATGGTCCCAATTTGTTTACATTTTGCCTTTCAACTCTAACATCCTTGCTCCATCCTGTCTCTCCCACCCTCCCCACCTCTCTCTGTTGCTGAAGCATCCCATTCACTTCTGCAATTCTCCATCCTTTCCCTTTGTGCATCAGCCCTCCCACTACCATCTCCTTTAAAATCCTGCTGTGTTTCTCCTTTGATTACTGCAAGAGCTGCTGAGTTTTCCAGCAGGTCCTGACACTTTGGGTTCTGATGGATCGGCCTGCCAGTGGACAAGTGTGATAAATGGTGGTGTGATGGATAGATCTGTAAAGATGGTGGTGACAGCAAAATGCAGATTTGCTGGTTTTGCAGCTCCTTGCCAAACAGCAGGAGAGCCTGATGTTAAAACTTTTTTGCCAAGCAACTGTAACCTCCTTATGAAGGAGCCAGGTGATAGGATGCACACTGTTAGAAAGGTGAGGTGGAGGTGGCAGTAACTTGGCTCCAGGAGAACTGATGGTGTAATTGTTCTTACTTCCTAATAAAACAATGTTAAATACAATCACTTAACTAGGAACCTAGAGATACAGTACATTCAGTTACCAGAAATGGTAAATGCCAAGGCACCCATTTCTGTGATCAAAAGCTCAGCTTTGCGTTCAATGCCTGTTTGCTCAAATTAGCTTTTTGTCTCCTGCACCATTGTGTGTGTTAAAACAATGTTTTTCAATTTTAATGACTTTACATGGGCACAAGCACTTGTAGTACTCATATTAGCGAAACATTATCAGCATTAAGCCAAAAGAAAA
This sequence comes from Gouania willdenowi, assembly GCF_900634775.1. Taxonomy (NCBI): domain Eukaryota; kingdom Metazoa; phylum Chordata; class Actinopteri; order Blenniiformes; family Gobiesocidae; genus Gouania; species Gouania willdenowi. Next base: position 28,995,880 of record NC_041058.1, read on the forward strand.
TGATTGGCATTACTTATAAAAACTAAGTTAATAGGAACCTTATTTAAGTGTTTTTGACTCCACCCACACGTGAGGCGTGGAATGCAAACTACCACTACCAAGCAGATTATTATTTAATTAGGACTAACTATCTGCCAATAAATCTACCTATAAAAGCAAGAAAGTTCTGTATGCATGTGTGCGTGTGTTTGTGGAGCGAATATCTCCCCGACACGGTGTCTGTTTGATCTGAAACTTTGTCCACATAGCCTGAGTGTGTGCATCCGTTTTGGAGTAATTTGGCAGGGCTCGAGACTGCGACCATTTGTTCAGTGTGTGCGAGAAAAAATTTAATCTGGTCGCATCCGTGCGAGTGCATATGGATGACCTTATTTTGGACGTAGTGGCTGAGTGCTTTGTCACGTCCCACAGAGTGCACTTCTCTCTCTCTCTCTCTCTCGCTCCGCGCTGCCGGTGAGGAGATGGTGCACACTCTCTCAACGTGGCGGCGGGTATTGCAACGGTAAATGAGCAGAGTATAAACACCAATGCACTCCTTGGAGCACACGGTCCGTGAACGGAGCCAGGCATAACGAACCCTTCACTGAGTGCGCGCTCACATTGAGGGCAGCAGTAAAAAGGAAGGACCAGAACTAATGGACTATGATGCCAGGCCAGATGTTCAGCTGTAGTTCTCCCAGGGCAAGGGTCTGCAACCTGGGGCCTAATGTGGCTCTTTGACTCTTTTGCAATGCCTCCCTATAGTTTAAAATAATAATAAAAAAAAAACTATTGAAGTAAAGAGTTATTTTTTCAGAGGCTATTAATGATTAATGACAAATAAAATCCAGATATAACATTTTGTTAACCTAAAATAAATCACAAGCAATGACTTAGCCACTTTCCTGCTTCACCTCCTGCAACATCTTCAGACCATCACATTTCACTCTCACCATAAAACAGTCGACTTCTCCACCCCATCAATTTCGCTACCCTGACTCCCTCTTCCCTGCTCCCTTCCCCCTCACCTAGGTGTAACACTGCCCTCTCTTTTTATATTGTCCCTTTGTGTTTCTTACCCTTCCTTAGGGAGGGCTGGTGATGGTCACAAACAATAATGCAATAAAATAAATGCATTTATTTAATTATCAACATGCATTGATGTTGTAAACAGATTGGAATTTGCCTACCAACAAATTCAGGACTTACAAAAAGTCAATCAAGATATCCTTTTTGCTTTATCTGCGGTGAGACAGTCCTGGATATCCAATCTTACAGTATGCGAGACAACTTGATATTCTCAGGCAACCCAGAAACCCCCAACGACGACCCAGAGGCTCTGCTGAAAAACTTCATGTCGTCTGTGCTTAAAATCCCGGCAGAAACCGTGAAAAACATCACCTTTCACCGTGTCCATCGTCTCGGTCCACGCAGAGGTAACCACTCACGCCCTATCATTGCCAAATTTTAACACTTTCAACAAAAAATCCAGGTTAAAAGTAAAGGTCGGGAACTTAAAGGTACGCAATTCGGCATGATTGATCAATTCCCTTGAGAAATAAATGAATGTCGAAAAATCCTATATCTTATCTTAAAAAAAAAACGACCGTAAAGCCAAACTGGCCGTAGACAAGCTTTACATAGATGGCCAACTGTATAGGGATTCTAACATCACCCCTGGCTTTACTAAGAAAAATAAAATATAATAAAACATTTAAAAAATCCAGGCAAACAGGAGTCTCGGTTCTTTTCAACAAAAGATTACTCTTTAACATAATCAACTCCACCATAGACCCAGAGGGTAGATAAATTATTATCAAAGTGGTAATCTATAATAAATGTTTCACAATTCTAAACCTCTATGCCCCCAATAATGACGACCCTGAATTCTTCCACAGAGTCTTTTTGGAGTTATCGGACCTATCTGCAGACACATCTTTAATCATGAGAGGTGACTTCAATTTGGCACTCAACACATCATTAGACAGATCCAGTAAGTGCCCAAATACAAAACCATCTCGATCTGCTAAAGTATTAATGAATTACATGGAAGATCTTGGATTAGGAGACGTATGGAGACTGAACAACCAAACTCATGATGATGAGAATGTTTTGTTTGTGCTAAAATCAGCACTTTTATTGATAATTTATTTTGTACAACAGACACCATTTTGTTTTCATTTGAATTTTAGTCTTTTATTTTGGTGCTCTTTTATGTTACTACAAAAGTGCAATATAACCTGCCACTGTGACAGCTGTTGTGCAATAAACTTTTCAGATTTGAAATTGTATTTGTTTAATTTCAGATACATTTCGAGCATACATGAATATATCTGCTAATTATAGCCATATCATGCCACCATTGAGAGTTTAGCACTACAATTTAAGAAATAGAAATAAATAAAAAAATTTTTTATTGGGGACACATTGAATTTCCCATGGACCCACACAAATCACCACCTGTGGGTCCCGGGACTCACTATATTGAAAACCTATCAACATCACTGATATCAATAAAGTGTCCTCGATGCAAAATGGGGAATGGAACATTTCTCCATATGTTTTTGGAATGCGAGCGTTTGAAAACTTTCTGGAGCTCAATCCATTCATTTACGCAAAAAACACTAGAAAAAAGTATTTGATATGAAACCTAACCTATACTTGCTGAATGATGAATGAATGGAAATCTAGACTTTTAATTACAATAACATACATGTAAAGTAATGTATACTTTTATTCTGGAAGGATGACTCATCCAATTTTTAAGACATTTTTGTCCGAAATATCAGAAATGAACTTACGAAAAATATAGGTCAAAGTTTTCAAGATTTATGGAACCCAATACTTTCAAGCATGGAAGTTTTCTCTAAAATGTAAGACCTTAGTGTTTCTGGTACTAAAAGTGATGATAATAGAGCTGTGTCTGGTGTCTAATAGACATAGCTATAATATGAATGTTGCTGCAGAGAGCAGGTGAAGGCATTGTTCATTTCATCATTACTTTTGATTGTAAAGGAGGAGAGGGAAGGATATGAGCCAAAAATGCATGTTTTTGATTCTGTATATTTTGTGGGAACTGTGAAATGAAAAAAAAAAGAATGATTCAGTGGGAGCGCAAACTGTCATGGTTTGTGGAAGTAGACCCAAATGTGAGACGTAGAAGTAAGTTTTGACAGAGGAATGATTTATTGTGACCAGGGAAGTTGATCGAGGGAGCTGCGGAGGTGAAGGGAAGCCGGGAGTGGATGAGCAGAGGCAGGCTGGAGGCGCAGGAGTTGACAAGGAGAACACTGGAGGGAGAAAAAAAGAGATCTCGATGAGAGGTGGGCTGTGCACAGATAAAGGCTTCAATAATAGACTCGTGAGCTCGAGGGAGAGGCAGCAGGTAATACCACTCAGGAAGACAAACGAAATGGTGCTGATGAGGAGTCTCAGCAGGGTTTAAATCCTGCTGCAGGGCATCAGCGCTGATTCCTGTTGGCACACACCTAGTTATCATGAGGCTTTCTGCAGAGCTAACGCTAACAAACTAACACTACATGCATTGCTGCTGCTGCTGCTGCTGCTGCTGCAGTGAACGTTGCCAGAAGTGCCTGGTGGTCAAAGTTTGACACAGCGAGCGACTCCTTTAGAATACTTGCATCTGTGCAAAAGCCAAACTATTTCCACAGATTGGATTTATTATTAAAAGCGATTTTAAAACACATCCATGTAAAGTCTGTCATGCTTAAATGCAATGCGTTATTTCCTTGTATTGATACAAACAATTGATTAGCTTTTAAAACAATTTTAGATTAATTAGTGTCATCGAAGGCCAACTTGCCGAGCAAAGATCGATGTAGTTCAGTCGTAGGAATATAAATTGATTCATTGATCTAACAGATGAATTGTTACAGCCTTATATTTAATGTATACCCTGACATCATGTGTGATGCAGTGAGAATCATGTGACCTGTAAGATCCTTGGATCTAAAATGGCGGCGCATCACTGAGAGTTTTCCCAAAAAGACATATTTAGAACCTGACATGAAATCTTTCCATCAAATGAGTATCAAACACGCACCATACCACCAATCAGAGTTGAGGATTTCTTGGACCAATTTTTGGGAATAATATTGGAAAATTCTATCCTTAGGGATATTGCTGCCCTTCCTAAGAACCATTTTTTGATGGGGTTATTAAACTGACCAGTCCATACATCGGCACTGCGCTAACCTGGATGATTTGGCAGACAACCTTGAATTTTCCACCTAACCACCTAACCAAGGGCACCTGGATGCACCCATTAATCAAACTGCAGCCAACAAAGCAACTCTACCAACAACACACAGTAACCAAAATCCATGCACAAATACCCCACACATTAATTTACACAAAGTAAAGACCAGCTACACAAAAGCATTTATTGATCCAGAAATTGAACTTATCTTACCCAACCTCCCATAGGCTAAGGTTGTTCTCCCATTCCTCATTTGTTTTCAATTCCTCTCTGAACCTCCATGGAGGTTTTATGATCCAGGAGCTTCCTCCTGCAGACAGTTTCAACTCACTGTTATTTGATCTTTTTTGCTCTGAATTATGTCTGACGATTTCCTAAAAACAAAGCAACATCTTTAATTATTCTGTCACGTGTGACAAAATGTCACCTACATAAAGAAAAAATGTGCACAATTCTAACAAAATGTCCAACAAAACAAATAATTAACTCTTGTGGCCGTCTGCTCCTACAGACTTTCCAGATCTAGCACAGGTGCAGAAGCATTGGCTACAACAGCAAATAATTCCTCATGGCAGAGTAGTTCCCTGAATCACCCTCCCCTTGTTGCTCTTTCGACCTGCTGACACATACACATCAACATCTCACTAGACTAACAGTCAATGACCAACTTAAATAACAATCTACTTTGCTTCTAACCTACCTTCTCAGTTTTTGAAATTATTTTTCAAAATATTTTACAAGCTTTAAGGTCAACACTTTCTCCTCTCCATACCCCAGTTTACTGCATTAAAGCCCGATGTCCAGAAGAGATTGCTGTTGTGCTACTTTTGGGCTGAATCACTGTACAACACCCATATTGTCTTTAGTCTGACAATGTTTTCACATTTCAGATCCGATACAATAAAACTTTTTGTGCATCATAATTTGTATAAGCGAATATAAACTTTTAAAAATGAACAGACCTGAAAGACCAAAAACAAACGCCTGTCACTGTGTTTAGATATCCACATTATAAATCCAACTGCTACAATTGATAAATTATAGGCACAATCTTCCAGGTGTTAAAAAGGTAAGGGTCTAAACAATTATGACCGAAGTTATATCACAACATTCAATTGAGTCAATGATTATGCATGTTTTAAATGAGAACCTGAAGCTACATCTGGTTTTATATGTGTTTTCAAAGTCGGACTCATTTGTTGATTAGATCTGTGTTCTATTTATCTTCTTTCATTTTGTTTATTTATTACACATGAGGTTTCACCGATGATCAAGTAGGGGCCCCAGGATTAACCTGAATAGATAATGTTCCATATATAAATGCAGTTTAGCAGCTCCAATCCAAATAGATTCAAACCAAACCATCCAAAATCAAAAGAGGGAGCTCCAAAAATTATCTCCAGAGTTTAGGAGATTAATTTTCATATAAAATTAATTCTCAAAACAGTACAATAATTCAAGATGCAATGAATCAGACTCTCAGCATCTGTTAAAGAGAGAGCCATTTCTTAATAAAGCTATACTACTTTGCAGACAGAGGGTCACTTTATAGGTTTACACCTCACAAAGCCCTCCTATAAACAGTCACTTTCGCAAAACATCGAGCTGATATCATTCCTGAGTGCAGTTCACTAATGGGATTGAATGTTGGTGATGTCTAACAGCACTGTGTACATATGACAGTCATAAACATGTCAGTCACTGGGGCTTAATGTGATGATGGTCTGGCTGCTGAGACAGAGAACTGTAATCGGTCTTTACACATTGCCTCAAAGGGCCACTTAAGAAAATAGACAAACTTTAACTAGAACACAGATTTTTATATAGTATGACCTTTTTTATTCTATATCAGGGATTTATTATTTTTCACTTGGAGCTCTTAAATTGTATGTATTCATTTATTTTCCCTGTGTAACATCCAATCTGTAAACACAAACCTGTTGTGTGCCTCCAGAACAGTAGGGACAGTATCAGACGGGCTCAGCTGCTGCACTGCACGTATACAGTGGGGGGCGCCACCTTTCCCCATTGTATTTGTGACAACAAAATGGCAGACATCCCATCTCTGTCTCTTTTCTTTATAACTGTTTAACAGGTATGTGAAATATAAAGACAGCCCAAGGGACAGTATTTTTATGAACCGATAAGTTACAGGCATGTAGATTGGTTTGTTAAGAATGGAACTGTGATGCTTGTTGCAGTGATGTCCAGAAGCATAGGCGGCAGGCAAAATCGTCTACTACTCTCTTTCTGGCCACCTTCTACTCTTTTAACATGTTCATAAATAATTCCGTACCCCTTTAGCGCCGAAAAAATCAATAAAATCTATGAAAGTTACGTTTTCCACACTTTGAGCAACTTTTGCAATGTTGTTTTGATAGCCATTTTCTAAATCTTGCGCAAAGTCTCATGAGAGTTCATCTCATTCTCCACCAAGCAGTACAACTGCGCTCACTCCTCAGCTTAGTTGTTGTCACACAAAACACTGCTCGGCATTTTATCGACCCACATTAAAATGTAACACTGACCTGTATTTCACCCTCCTGGCGAAACAGAGCAGGAGAGATGAACACAAGCTTAGAGGAAAAACTGGCAGACGAGCATTGACAGTACAGACACCTTTAAAACACGTCCCATAGTACAAAGACTACAAAGAAGCTCTAAGAATCATGGGACATGTAGGATTTTAATGGAAACTACTACACGGTGGTGCGCCCAAGTATGTAAGCTCCGAGGAGAGCGGACAGTCGCAGAGTCCGTTGTGCGCGGGGTCTGCCCGAGTATGTTTGAGCCTTTACACGCCTCTCCCATCAGCGTTTCAAATCACTCTCCCAAAGCACGCAGAAGTCTGTTATTGGCAGGGAGAAGATGAATGATCAGTGAATATGTCACCCACACGTCACAAGCTAGCCACCAATACTGGGCTTTGTAACAAATAAAAGAGTCACAGGTAAGAATATTTTTATTTTTTATTTCTTTATTTTTTTCCTGGAAAGAATAATTCACAGACCAAATTTGAAAAAAGATGATTTTGAAGGGGTTTTTAATTCTTCTCTATGGAATTGAATATGCATTTTTTTTTAAAGACGATGTAAAGCAAATTCAGCCATTTTATTCCTAATTAAATAGGCCATAAATGTATTCCTTAAAACATGTAAAAAGCCATTCAACCATTTCTGTGTTCAGGATTTAATGGCGGGTCAGAAATCTTAGCCGCGTTGCGTAACGAAGCCATCTTTAGCATAAAGCTGACCCTGCTGCTGAAGCACACAAAACTTCTGCGGCCTCCAGCATGATGCATTTTCTCACTAGGTGAGATTTTCAGGGTGAGGGGGGACAAACCCTCCCACCCCCCTAGTTGTCACGCGCCATCGGCGCGCAGCGGCGACGTTACAGCAGTGATTTCTCACCGCGTGTTTTAGCCTTCTACTTTTCAGGACATCACTTTTGTTGAATAAGTGTTCAATATGTTAAGCTACTATAAGTACGAAATGCTAATGCACTAACGGTTGCTACATCATTAAATGTAGGCTTTGTTGGTTCATGTACTGGAGTTTATGTATGTAGTTTAGTTTTAGTGTTAAATGTCTGTTTATCCTGCGTAATACTGTCCTGAAAGATGCACTTTATAACATTTGAGCTTAATGTATGTGCCTGTGTAGGGAATCAAATCCTCCAAGTTGAACTCTGACCTAGAGACAGAAGGTCTGTCTCCCACTGTAGTAATGCAAACATGCCCCACAGGGGGACCTTCTCCCACTTCCTGTCCGAACAAAGGAACAGGAGAATCCAAGAAAAGTTTGTTCCTGTTATCACCTGTTACATTACGATCAAAAGGAAACGATCAGTCAATGTTTACATGCTAAGTTTTCAAACTCTGGGCTCTGACGCCCTGCGGATTTGTTACTCTCGAGGTCCCACAGGATGTTGGAATAACACCAGCTTTCTGTTTGCCACTCAAATGAGAAATAAACTGTACTATAATTGAAAAGTCACAAAAGAAAACATTATTGGAATGGTTCCTGCAGAAATTGAAATTGCAAATATTGTCTATTCTATGCTACTCTTTTTCAGGTAATTACATAACCAACAGAATGCTATTTTGAAATGTTTCATCATTTAAAAGGTGCTTCAAATACCAGGAAACATCACGAATGTTAGTTTAAGGTATTCACAGATAACCATAAAGTAAAGAAAAAGCATAACATGAATTTTGACATTCCGGTTTATGAAGTTCTAACTATGCTATTTTTCAGCTGTGTCAAACTGTTTTAGGATTTGATGTTGAAAGGATGATTTGAATAATGCTGAATTAATTGTCATCATTTAAGTGTTATGTTTAGAGCCTGATCTCCGAATGATCGACCAAAACACCTCCTCCAAAAGGCCTCTCTCAGTTTTGTTTAAAAAGACGCACCTGCGCACAAAACTTCAGTTTGGGTGCGTGCGTTCATGCTCACACGTGTTCCCTCATGTTTCCAGTTTTTCTTTTAATTTTTCTTTTATTTGTAGTTCCATCAGTTAGATTATTAAGAACCTTGCTCGCAGTAAAAGAAAGCCGACTTTCCAACATCTGAATGGCAGACCAAACCGTGGTCACTTCTCCTGGTCTGAAACCAGCTGCGATCAACCCAGAAGGGGTTGTAGATCCAATAGAAACCCTGCTGTTTAATGAAACAGAACTCAACGGCGGCATGCCAGCGCAGCTCTACTGCCATACGAACGTTGTTCCTGCAAACCCAGAACGTCTCCAGGTCCAACCCAGACCTCATCTTAATGTACCATCACTGGACCAGCAGAGCTTTCCCTCACATCATTTCAATACATCCTCATACCTACACTCCACTAAGAATATGCTTCACTCACAATCCACCACATCTACGTTTATTCATTATCCCCTGTCTGTCTCTCCCTCTTTGTTTTATGAGCTCACTTTATGATTTTATTCTTTGATTTTACAATAGTTAGTCTAGATTAGTTTAGAATAGTGATTCACTTTACTACATATAACCCTCACTTTTATTAGCTTAGAAATGTATTTCATCATGATTTAATCACCACATTGTTCTTGTTTTTCAATGTATTATGCAAATAAAAGGTTAAACTATAATTGTTGATTCCTCTGATTTATTAAAGCTGTGTATTTTAGGTGAAGATGTGCTGTACGAATCCACTTCCCTGGTTGTTTAGTCTAAAGAAAAACTTAGACATATTTCCTCTTTTTAAGAGGTGGCACCCTGGCATTCGTTGAGCTATTATTAATAATCACAATTGATATTCTCATTCAAATTAATGTATGCAAGGGGAGCAATGCGATTCATGAATTCTGTAACTGTTTGCGGTGATAGTTTTAGTACCAAAAAATAGTGAGACTGACAAGCAGGTGCAAACACACGTAGAAATCATCGCTGCAATAGAGGCCCATATTGGGTGTGTGTGTGAGAGAGAGAGAGAGAGAGAGAGAAAAAAAAAAGCTGGACGCACACGATCAGCAATGCACATGCGCCCATCCGTCACTCACAGTCACATCCACGCACATTTATTCACTGCGGGATGAATAAAGAATATCTATCTGTCTATATATCTACTGTAATTCTTCCATTTTTTATTTGTTTCCTCTACTAACACCTTCAAATCTGTTGCTTCACATTTTTATCTTCGCTTCCACGTTCTCATGTGCACCTTCCATGTAACACGTACAAAACGCTCATTTAAATAAGGGCGGTCTGCAGCCTTCTCGACAGTGGTTGGACTCTCTTCTACTCTGGAGTCGCCAATGGTGAGAGGCGCCGGGCCGGGGTGGCTAGACTTCTTGCCCCCCGACTTAGTGCCTGTACGTTGGAGTTTACCCCGGTAGACGAGAGGGTAGCCTCCCTCCGCCTTCGGGTGGGGGGACGGATCATGACTGTTGTTTGTGCCTATGGGCCAAACAGCAGCTCGGAGTATCCACCCTTCTTGGATTCCTTAGAGGGAGTACTGGAGAGTGCTCCTTCTGGTGATTCCCTCGTTCTGCTGGGGGACTTCAACGCTCACGTTGGCAGCGACAGTGAGACCTGGAGGGGCGTGATTGGGAGGAACGGCCCCCCTGATCGGAACCCGAGCGGTGTTTTGTTGTTGGACTTCTGTGCTCGCCAGAGTGTTCCAATTATAGAGGGATCACACTCCTCAGCCTCCCCGGTAAGGTCTATTCAGGGGTACTGGAGAGGAGGGTCCGCCGGATAGTTGAACCTCGGATTCAGGAGGAGCAATGTGGTTTTCGTCTTGGCCGTGGAACTGTGGACCAGCTCTACACCCTCAGCAGGGTCCTTGAGGGGTCATGGGAATTTGCCCAACCAGTCCACATGTGTTTTGTGGACCTGGAAAAGGCATTTGACCGTGTCCCTCGGGGATTCCTGTGGGGGGTCCTCCGGGAGTATGGGGTATCGAACCTCCTGATAGGAGCTGTTCGTTCCCTGTATGACCGGAGTCAGAGTCTGGTCCGCATTGCCGGCAGTAAGTCGAAATCGTTTCCGGTGAGGGTTGGACTCCGCCAGGGCTGCCCTTTGTCACCGATTCTGTTCATAACTTTTATGGACAGAATTTCTAGGCGCAGTCAGGGCGTTGAGGGGGTCCGGTTTGGGGGCCTCAGTATTGCATCACTGCTTTTTGCAGATGATGTGGTCCTGTTGGCTCCAACATATCGTGACCTTCAACTCTCACTGGATCGATTCGCAGCCGAGTGTGAAGCGGCCGGAATGAGAATCAGCACCTCCAAATCCGAGTCCATGGTTCTCGACCGGAAAAAGGTGGAGTGCCTTCTCCGGGTTGGAGATGAGGTTCTGCCCCAGGTGGAGGAGTTCAAGTACCTCGGGGTCTTGTTCACGAGTGAGGGAAGGATGGAGCGAGAGATCGACAGGCGGATTGGTGCGGCGTCTGCAGTGATGCAGAGTCTGCACCAGTCCGTCATTGTGAAAAGGGAGCTGAGCCAAAAAGCAAAGCTCTCGATTTACAGGTCGGTCTACGTTCCAACCCTCACCTATGGTCATGAACTTTGGGTCATGACCGAAAGGACAAGATCACGGGTACAAGCGACCGAAATGAGTTTCCTCCGTAGGGTGGCTGGGCTCTCCCTTAGAGATAGGGTGAGAAGCTCAGTCATTCGGGAGGGGCTCAAAGTAGAGTCGCTGCTCCTCCGCATCGAGAAGAGCCAGATGAGGTGGCTCGGGCACCTAATTAGGATGCCCCCTGAACGCCTCCCTAGTGAGGCGTTCAGGGCACGTCCCTCCGGAAGGAGGCCCCGGGGAAGACCCAGGACACACTGGAGAGACTATGTCTCTCGGCTGGCCTGGGAACGTCTCGGGGTCCCCCCGGAAGAGCTGGAGGAAGTGGCCGGGGAGAGGGAAGTCTGGGCCTCCCTACTGAGGATGCTGCCCCCGCGACCCGGAAACGGCTAAGCGGGAGAAGATGGATGGATGGATGGACGGTCTGCACCAGATCTGCACGTGCACTAATCATTGCTGTAATCTAACCCGGGGTTTCCACTGGGTACGTCTCCGCTGCGCCACGTCACCGATCCGGTATTTCACCGCTGTCCGCCGTCCGGTAGTCCGGTTGCGTTTTCCGGTTGCGTTTTGAGTGCACCACGGTGCAGTCCGGTTGGACGACTGTGACGTCACGAGACAGAGCAGTTCTCACGATATTTATATAATCGCACAAGAACGCAGTTAAATGTATGTGCTATAAATGCAACAATAAACAGTTAAACAGGTCAGTGTTCCTAACGAAGGAGAACTAGAATGTTGGACTCTCTGGTTTTGTCATAGCCACATTTTTTAGCAACAGCCAACAGAGGAGAGATAAAACTGCACCAGTAAAACATGAACTAAATCAAAGTTGCTGCAGTTTACAGTGCAGTTACAGTATGAGAGGAATCAATTTGTGGATGTGATTTTGTTTTTACACATTATGACGTTTTGGTGATGTACTTACTTGAAATATAATCTGAAGTGTTTTATTTTGAAAAGTAACCCGATATTTTATTGCGGAGTACGTGCTTAATTTCCTGTTTAGCTTCATTTGCTCTGTGCTTTTTTTTTTCCATCAGATAAAAATCGATATCTTTCCTATAGGATGTTTATGGGGAAATAAAAGGATTGCATCAATGCCTAAATATTGTCTCACTGTTGTCAGCTGTCAGATCAGATCCGTGCAGTAACGAGTACAGAGAAGGACCCGCCCATTCTGGGTCATTTTCCAAGAGAACTGATTGGTCAGGAGGTGGTACTTTATGCTGGCTTGAATCTTATCCAGCACTAAACCTGGTCTGCGTTCGAATAGTCCCTCCTATCTCCTTTCCAATCCACTGCTCCCTCACCTTTACCTCCTTTAGGAAACACTGATGCATCCTTTACCAAAGGAGAAGAGATAATGCTGACCCACAATTCCTTGCAGTGACAACATTTAAAGGGAAACACACACCCGAGTGCTGACAAGTAATGGAAATCATGTAAGTTACCAATGCAATAATATGCCTTGCACAACTTTAAAAATAACCTTTCTTTTTTTTCTTTTTCTTTTTGTCTGCACATGCTGTCAAAGGTCAACACTACAAGAAGTGCAATCTTTATTAGACAGCAATAAATTTTTTTTTCTTTTTTGTTATTTCAATTAAATAAATTGCATTATTTTATTGCATAATTGTGACCATCACCAGCCCTCCCTAAGGAAGGGTAAGAAACACTTTATTAAAGGGAGAATATAAAAAGAGAAGGCAGTGTTTCACCTAGGTGAGGGGGTGGGGGGGAGGTGGAGAGGGAAGAGAGCAGGGAGGAGAGATTCAAGGTAGAGAAATGGAAGGGTGAGGAGTTGATTACTGTAAAGTGAGAGTGAGATGTGAAGTTGTAGGCGTGAGGCTTAACTATAATGGTGGTGGCTGTGGACAGAGGGAAGGAGTGAGTGGTAATACCTGAAACAGGTATTTGGGATCAACGATCACAGTCCAAGGCATGCTAGTGCATCGTAGACCGATGTATGTGCAAGATACTGCCACTGTAAACCCAAGCACTGCCCCGGACTCGAGGACGCAGCCAGAATAGCAGAAAGAGCGGGGGCCAGGGAGCCCAGGCAACCCCCCCCGGGCGAGCAGTCCCCCAGATGCTCCCAAGACACCAAGCTGAGAGGCAGCCACCGCCCCCCACATACACACCCGAGAAAGCACCTAGAAGCCGAGGAGCCGGCGCACTCCGCCACCGCCCCCAACCCCCCAACCCCAAAGCCCCCCACTGACATCCACCCCATCACCCCCACCCCCGCACCCAATCCCTCAGGGGGAGGGCCCAGAGAGCCCCACGCCCGAGACCCCAGCAGAGGGGCCAAGGCCCACGCCCAGCAGACGGCCAGAGCTGCGACGAACAGGCAGCCGGCGGGCACCCGTCAGTGGGCCCAGAGCCAGCAGGGACCGGGCCCCAGGCCAGAAGGACCCAGAATAGAAGCAGCACCGGGAGCAGCACGCCCGAGGACAACGACCACACCCCCGGCCGCCCTGGGCAACGAGGGGACGCCGCACCGCCAGCCCCCAGGCGCACCGACCCAGCCCCACAAAGTGCCCCAGGTCACCCTTTTTTGACACCGCCAGCGCGATGCGCCTCAGTTATTGCTAAAGTCCCCCCACCGCCCCACCCACCCCCAAGGGCCTAGCCAGACCGCCACACCGGCATGCGTCGCGCGCAAACCAGAGGCGGTACTTTGGGTACCGCCCAAGCAGGGGCCACCCCACGCCGCACCCACTGGTATGCAGGAGCACGGCCCGCACCACCCACCCCGGAAGACCCCCGTCAGGATGGGCCAAGCCAGCCGACCAAGCCCGCCGGTCCCCAAGAGCACCCCCCGGGACAGGGAACCCCCAAGGGTGAGACCCCGGGCGAAGCCCCCCGGGGAGCATCCCCCCCAACCCAGCCCACGAACAAGCCACAGTCAAGCAGGACCGCACAGCCGCAGACAGAGCAAGGACAGTAGCCCAGGCCCCGCCACCAACTGGACAGCGCAAGGACAGTAGCCCAGGCCCCACCGCCCACCGGACAGCGCAAGCCACAAGGCAATGCCACCCACCGGCGCGCGGCACTCCAATGGCACCCACCCAGTGCGGAACAGCAGTCCCCAACTAAGGGCGCCCCGGACCCACCCACCAATCCGCAGATAGCAGGACAGACCTACCAGGCAGCCGACGGCAACCGCAACCACCGGAACAGCTAGCGCCGCCCCCCAGCAAACAGCATCATCTCGAAGCGCCAAACAACCCCGCCCCAACCCCGCTACAAATGCCAGCACCCCCAAGCGCGCACACCCCCCACACCGGCGGGCCGCCCCGGACCCGCACACACAGAGGACAGCCCCCAAGGCGACCAGGAGACAAGACAAGGACCAAGCCTCAACCATAGGGAAGAGGCACCCCCCCTCCCCGCCAGGCCGACACTGCCCGGAGAGACCCCGCGAAAAGAGCAAGAGAGGACACCATCAGCCGCCCAAGCAGGGCCGACGGCAACCGCAACCACCGGAACAGCTAGCGCCGCCCCCAGCAAACAGCATCATCTCGAAGCGACAAGCGGGTGAACCCAAGCACCCCTAGCCAGATCCCGCAAACCCACACCAAGTGCCACCGCATCCAGTGGAAATTGGGGGTTAGTCAAATCCACGCAGCAGGTGAAGAAACTGCATCACTAAAGGATTTAGGGAAGCAACTGATTTACCACCCTTTATTTCAGATCTTAGTGAATCCACCCCTTAGTTGTCATTCTTTTATTAAAAAGCTTTTTTTAAAAACTTGTTTTGCTGTTTTTTTTCTATTCCCCTTGTGACGCATTTACAGAAAAATAATAGTTCCTTAAGCACCAAATGTCTCAATAGTCAGACGCCATTTAAAACAATTTCAATGGAGAAATGCGTTTTGTTTTGTCTAAAGTACATTCTAAAAAAAAAAGTAAAGCTCACTTGCACATCTGCACACACACATATTGTATCATTCTTCTATCCCCTAAAATACAAATACAACCAAGTAATTTTACCAATTTCTTGTTGCTATCTGCCAGTGCTTATGAACACAATATGAAACAGTAAAATTGGCTCATTCCTTCCATTTACATCAGCATCTTTCTTCATAATTTTCACCTCCTCCCATCTTTTACATGTTAAGCACCTGATGATTGCTGTCTGTGAACACATATACACACAAACACACAAAGAGATTGTCACACACAAGCCACATTCGCACACGCCCAGGCGCGTGATGAGGAGGTAAACTTTCTGTGACGACTAGCTGTGAAGAGAGCCGTCTAATTAAAAAGTTCATGAATATTCATGATACACATGTACTGCTGCAGCTAATTACATATTCAGAGAGGTTTGGTCGCCCAGCACTGGTGTAATTGGTCTGTTTCAGCTGCAACACACTGACAACTCAATAAAACACGACCCAAAAAGTCTCACATTATGTTCATCAGTGTCTGGATACAAAGAAAAAAGATCCACAAATAAATTAATACATCTACAAAGGTGGGGAAGTCCAATAATAATAGAAAAATAAATAAAGGAAACAAAACAACTATTAATTTTTTAAAAGACAGGTTTATGTTAAACTGCCTTTTTAACTCACTCAGTGCCATTGATGAGATATCTCGTCATTTCAAATCCAAACGCTCAGCACCATTGACGAGAAACTTGTCATTTGCGTTTTTTCACGGGGATTACTAGAAAACACCCTGGCAGAGGTCCCTCATCAATATCTAAGCTGTGGGGTGTTGTAGTGACCAACTGTGTCTAGAAGATGGCAGCAGTGCACCTTTAGATGAGAGATTATCCACTGATGCTACCCAGCAAAGGAGGAAGAAGCAGGAAAAGAAGTGAGATTATGTCGCTACGGAGTGATATTGTGACGTATCCAGCAGCTCACAACACCACATACTAACACAGAACATGTGTGGACCTGAGTGGATTGTTGATAATGTTGTGATTGTGAGATAAAACCATCAACTAACCGGGCTAAACGCGTCATTGGGGGGTGTGGAGGTGGGTACAAAATACCCCCAGCCTGTGAGCCAGATAGCAAAATAATAGGTGACACGTAGGAGGTAGCAGCAAACCTTTGGATGAGAGATCATCCATGCTCATCGGAGCTCAGAGAGAGAAAGGAAAGGATTTTACGAGACAGAAAATGGCGCTACGTGCAGAGCTGACGTTCCCAACAGCGCACACTCCGACCAGAGTGTGGAACTCATAGATAATGTAGCGATTGTGAGATAAAACCATAAAAACGGGGTAAACAGTGACATTCTGCATGTCCGGGAGGCAGAGGAAGTAACGTGTGTACAGACGACTATATACAGTATATACATATATATATATATATATATACAGTGCATACGGAAAGTATTCACAGCGCTTCGCTTTTCCCACATTTCATCATGTTACAGCCTTATTCCAAAAGGAATTAAATTCACTTTTTCCCTCAAAATTCTACACATAATACCCCATAATGATAACTTAAAAACGTTTGTTTGAGATTTTTGGCAAATTTATTAAAAAAAAAAAACGAAGAAATCACTTGTACATAAGTATTCACGGCCTTTAAGATCAAGCTCAAAATTGAGCTGAGGTGCATTCTGTTTCCACTGATCATCCTTGAGATGTTTCTACAGCCTAATTGGAGTCCACCTGTGGTAAATTCAGTTGATTGGACATGATTTGGAAAGGCACACACCTGTCTATATAAGGTTCCACAGTTAACAGTGAATGTCAGACAAAACAAGCATGAAGTCAAAGGAATTGTCTGTAGACCTCCGAGACAGGATTGTCTCAAGGCACAGGTCTGGGGAAGTCACTCCTTAGTAAAAGGCACATGGCAGCCCGCCTGGAGTTTGCCAAAAGGCACCTGAAAGACTCTCAGACCGTGAGAAACAAAATTCTCTGGTCTGATGAGACAAAGATTGAACTCTTTGGTGTTATGTTTGGAGCACACCAGGCACTGCTCATCACCTGGCCAATACCATCCCTACAGTGAAGCATGGTGGTGGCAGCACCATGCTGTGAGGATGTATTTCAGCAGCAGGAACCGGTAGACTAGTCAAGATTGAGGGAAAATATAATGCGGTAATGTATAAAAACATCCTGGAAGAAAACCTGGTGTGAATGTCCTAGAGTGGGCCAGCCAGAGCCCAGACTTGAATCCCATTGAACATCCCTGGCGGGATCTGAAAATGGCTGTGCACCGACGCTTCCCATCCAACCTGATAGAGCTCGAGAGGTTCTGTAAAAAGGAATGGGCCAAAGCGGCCACGGATAGATGTGCCAAGCTTGTGGCTTCATATTCCAAAAGACTTGAGGCCGTAATTGCTGCCAAAGGTGCCACAACAAAGTACTGAGCAAAGGCTGTGAATACTTATGTACATGTTATATTGTTATATGTCGTCATGGTGGTTGGACCTTTGCCCACTGGGCCCGGCCGGGCCTAGCCCAAGAGGACGACGTGGGCCCGCCCTCCTGTGGACCCACCACCCGCAGAGGGATCCGTAGGGGTCAGGTGCAGAGAGGACTGGGTGGCGGTCGAGGGGGGGTGCCTCGGCGGCCCGGTCCACGTCCACAGCTTCTGGCTGTTGGGACATGGTACGTCACCTCGCTGGGGGGGAAGGAGCCTGAGCTTGTGCGGGAGGTTGCGAGGTACCGGCTACATATAGTCGGGCTCACCTCCACGCACAGCTTGGGCTCTGGATCCCAACTCCTGGAGAGAGGCTGGACGCTCCACTTCTCTGGCGTTGCCCGTGGGGAGAGGCGGCGGGCTGGGGTGGGCTTGCTTATTGCCCCCCAGCTCAGCCACTACATGTTGGAGTTAACCCTAGTGAACAAGAGGGTCGCGTCCCTACGCCTTCGGGTTGGGGACAGGTCTCTCACCGTTGTCTCAGCCTACAGGCCCAACATCGGCGCAGAGTACCCGGCCTTCTTGGAGTCCCTGAGAAGGGTACTAGACGGTGTCCCGACTGGGGACTAAATTGTTCTACTGGGGGACTTCAAGGCCCACGTGGGCTGTGACAGTGAGACCTGGACAGGGGTGATTGGGAAGAACGGCCTCCCCGATCTGAACACAAGTGGGGTTTTGTTATTGGACTTCTGTGCCAGTTACAGTTTGTCCATAACGAACACCATGTTCAAGCACAAGGGTGTTCATAAGTGCACATGGCACCAGGACGCTCCAGGCCGGAGGTCGATGATCGACTTTGTAGTTGTATTATCTGATCTCCGGCCGCGTGTCTCGGACACTCGGGTGAAGAGAGGGGCTGAGCTGTAAACCGATCACCACCTGGTGGTGAGCTTGATCCACTGGCAGGGAGGGAATCCGGTCAGACCTGGCAGGCTCAAACGTGTGGTGAGGTCTGTTAGGAACGTCTGGTGGATCCCTCTGTCAGTGGGGTCTTCAACTCCCACCTCTGGATGAGCATTGGTCATGGATGCACTGGCATGTCTTGGGCTGTGGGATAAACTTGTACTGGGCTTAACCTTAGTCACATTGATCTCAAATACCAGTTTTAGGTACAACCACTCACTCCTTACACCATAATACTCCACACTTGCCACCAGACTGGCTAACTATGACATCACATCCCACTCTCACTATAAACCAGTGAACTCTTCCCCACCCTTTCCATTTCCTACCCTGACCCCCCTTTCATGTTTCCTTCACCGCACCTAGATGTAACACTGCCCATTTTCCTACCGTCTTACTCCCTGTTCCCTTCCCCCTCACCTAGGTGTAATGCTGCCCTCTCTTTTTATATTCTCTCTTTAATAAAGTGTACCCTTCCTTAGGGAGGGCTGATGATGGTCACAATTATGGAATAGAATAAATTCATTTATTTAATTGCAATAACAAAACATGCATTGCTGTCTTGAAAAGATTCCACTTCTTGTAGTGTTGACCATTGACAGCATGCGCAGACAACGTGAAAAAAAAAAGTGCTGTCAGGGCAGGCAAGGTAGGCAGTGCCTACCATAGAATGTAAAAATAATGGACAACACACTCTCATAAGGAAGTGAAGCTTTTTATTTTAGAGCTCCCCCTGCTGACTGGCTGCAGTATAGGTCATAAACCCCGCCTCCTCAATGATAACGGATGGGATGTTGGTCAAAATGCAAAGTTTAAATACTTGTCACATATTTTTTTTCCTGCTGTGATCATTAGTTATTATCACCCTAAATTGTGTTCAAGAGCAAAATTTTCTGTGAAGTTGTTTTTAAATAAGTTATTTGAGGTTGAAAAACATAATTTGACTTCATATTTGATGATGATTGACAGCCTCGGATCTTGCGTAAATTTCCAGTAGGAAATATACTATTCTTGGCACAGCTGGGCTGCGTAACTCATCAGGGCAGTACGCTAAATGGGTGGGGATGATTTTCCAGGGACCTTGCTGTGCAGACTCTGGCTCCAAATTACGTCAAATTTGCAAGATGGCAGTGCCTCTAAGCACTGTATTTTAGCTTCAAGAACATTCAGTGGGAACAGCTACAGTGCCTGTCCACTGGTGCCTGCCCAAGGGTGATTTAGATTATTTGTTTTAATTATAATATAATTATAATTTATTTTTCAATTTCCGATAGCCTACAGTACCTATAAATTAGAAAGCATTTTGGGATTTTCATAGCCCAAATGACACAAGTCTCACTCCACTGTAAAGCAAGAGGAGGCCACGCCCTCTCCTAAAGGCGCACTGCTATTCTGCCTCTGGCCCCCTGTGTTTATATGTGTATGCGCATGCGCAGTCAGTTCCCCAATATGAAAACCATTTACGTAAAAATGAAGATTGCTACTCTGCCTTTGGATGTAACCGTGCTGTGCTAAATGCTATACGTACAATCACAGTGCATTAGTGAATTGATACAGCGTGGCCGCTGTACGTTTTCTAGCTAGAAGTGGGATAACACTACAGGCAGGATGACAGCGCTAGAGACACTTTTAAAAGGCGGGAGACCAACACCTGAGCTACCAGACCTTCAGTAAAGGAAAGGCCAAAAAAATGTTCATACTTTCCACAGTGAATGGTACAAAAGGAAGGATTGGCTTTGTGGATGTGCCCCACTGAACCGGCTGTTCTCAGTTGTTGTCATTTTCTCAGTGTTTCTGTGTTTTCAACACAAACAACTGATGTGCTGCCGTGTCATGAGATAGATATTATTGGGAGAGTATGGAGGCTGCTATTAAATAATTGTTTAAGTTTCTTTAATGGTGTTTTACAATTTTTATTTTATTAGAATAACACTTGCCAGCTGAAACATATGAAATTGTCATTGACCACCAATCATTGTTGAGATTGGTGGTCTCGATTTGCAATGCCCTGCCTACCCAACCCTAGTGCTCACTGCACATCATTGCTAAAACACTACAAAAATAAATCATTACACGAGATAAAATTCAAACATTCGTCACTAGTCTATATTGAGAAAACAGTTACTAAGAGCGTTCAGAAAATATACCGGTAAGGTTCAGTTACGGTTTCAAAACGGAGCGGGGAGAGGATTCTACGAACTGCCAGAAAGCTGCCAGAAAGAGAGTAGTAGGCGATTAAGCCCGCCGCATACGCTTCTGGACATCCCTGAAATCATAATAAATGCTCTGTCAACGGCAAAATTATTTTTTTCTTCTTCTACCTGAAACATTAGAGATTGCTGCAGAGCTCCCATTAGCAGTCTCATACATTTCACAGCCTCTTTATGGGCTCCCATATGATCTGAAAATCCAACAGAGATAGTGACATGAATAGTATGTCCCTGTTTTAAAACCTCTGATTGTGCCATCCAACACAGTTGAACGGTTGATGTTAAACCTGCATGTTCTTTTGTTGGATAATTTTTCCACTGATACTTTAAAATCAAAGAAAATATTTTAAAGTAAAGCACACATTTTACCAGAGGTATGGACTTGAGGCACATGACTTTGATTGCAGAACAACATGACGAAGAAGAACCGTCAATCAAAGCATTGGCAGCAAAATGATACCTAAAATAATTTAGTTTGGGTTCAAAATGATGAGGTAATCAATAAAAAATGAGTTGTAGTATGCAAAACATGCGCTTCAAGAATCACGGATGGAGAAGCAACAACTTCTAACTTTGGTCATCATTTAAAGCTGCACAAAGAACGGTAAGTTCTGAATGAAAGCTAACAATATAACCAAAACTTTTCAAATCAAAGTCCGTTTTTACAGGTTAGCAATATTAAGAATGAATATACTGTTTTATAGGGGTGTGATGAGATCTCGTGCCACGATGTTTCTTTTTTCTTTTTTTTTGTGAGCTATCAAACTTCTATTTGTGACCTGTTGGGGCAGTAATGCACCTTTGCTACGTCTAGCCTGCCAGAACCGAAAGCAGGAGAAGAAAAAGAAGGAGTACATTTTATTTCTAGTTTCAATTTGAGGAAGAGGCTCTGTTTGCACAATTTGTACTCTGTATTGACAGAGTAGAACTTTGATTTGGTTTTGCACATAATATTGTTTGCACTTGAAAAAAGAAATATTTATTTATATTTATTTTATTTTGACTTTTATAAATTGTATTTTTAGTTTCAATTTGTGGAAGTTTATTAAAAGTTCATGCTTACATTATGCATGTAAAAAGTTAAATAAAAGTCTGTTGGTCCAGTCATATTTTGTCATTGTAGTTTTCTTAAAATCTCGTCTCGTTCTCATGAACTCAATATCGTGTCTCATCTCGTGAGCTAAGCTGAGTTTATCGTCACACCACTACCGTTTTAGCTTGCAGCAGATGAGTTTTTCTGGCCAGGGAAACATTATATTGCGTTCTCTTCAGCTTGCCAGATTCCATTTACAAAAACTGCAATTTTACTTTGCAGCATACAGCAGTTGTTCTGTTTATTTCTGCCGTGTTCGAGTCATTTATGTAATTTGATTTAGTCACAACTAAGCTGAACAAATACTGAGGGCATTAAATAAT